>NC_143023.1:33392500-33692500 GCF_057628025.1 Oncorhynchus mykiss
ACATTGTTGCAGGTTTTGTAAATCACAGTTTTTCTGACTTTGAATCCCTGTGATATCACAGATTTTATTTTGGGGGTGGGGGGTGGGGGGGTCTTTCTTATTTTTTGAACTACAGATCATAGAAACACGCTGTTTTCAAATATGTAGACTGGTATGGTGCTCGAGATAATGAATATGAGGTTGGAAAGTGGCAGAACTGCCCTTTAAATTTGATCCATGGATTTGCATTTACAATTTAGATATTGCATTGATCTTTCTTTCTTGATCTCTTTCTTTATGTAATCCCCTTACGGAAAAAACACATTCATTTTACATGAGCATATGAAGTGTTCCAAAAACATGGTTTCATGCAATCACATGTGATTTTATGTGAAGTTAATAATAACACGTTACAACATGTAATAACATGAAACTACACACTTGTAAAAAAAAAGGAGCTATCTAGAACCTAAAAGGGTTCTTCCGCTGTTCCCATCAGAGAATCCTTTGTAGAACCCTTTTGGTTCCAAGTAGAAACGTGTTGGGTTCCTTGTAGACCAAAAAGTACCTGGAACCAAAAAGGGTTTTAACTGGAACCAAAAATGGTTATCCTATGGTGACAGCAGAAGAACCCTTTTGGAACCCTTTTTTATAAGAGTGCCCATGAGAAGTGTTCAAAAAACACGTTTTCACGTGATTTTACATGTGAAATTTCATGTGAAATAATGTGATTTTTCACGTGAAATAATGTGATTTTTCTGCAAGGGTTCATTCAAACGATCCATTTAGGCCTACAGGGAGTTTGAGGCATATATAGTGTTTCCACAATCACCCAACCTCAACCCAATTGAGATGGTTTGGGATGAGTTGGACTGCAGAGTGAAGGAAAAGCAGCCAACAAGTGCTCAGCATATGTGGGAACTCCTTCAAGACTGTTGGAAAAGCATTCCTAATTAATCTGGTTGAAAGAATGCCAAGAGTGTGCAATGCTGTCATCAAGGCAAAGGGTGGCTACTTTGAAGAATCTCAAATATAAAATATATTTTGATTTGCTTAAAAAATGTTGCTTACTACATGATTCCATGTGTGTTAATTCATTGTTTTGACATCTTCACTATTATTCTACAATGTAGAAAATAGTCAAAATAAAGACAAACTCTTGAATGAGTAAATGTGTCCAAACTTTTGACTGGTACTGTTTAAATATATATTTATATATAAAAAACAAGCATAACTTCTCAGAAAACCCAAAACCCAAATTCTTCTTAAAAGCAGCATGTTCAGAAAATGGTTGCTCTCTCACAAATACACTGTAGACTAGTAGGGCCTACAGCAACAACACAGTAGCCCAATGACTCCACACAGTACTTTCAGCACAAAAGCTCTCATCTGGACACTAAGAGACTAAGAGAGATTAAGACTAACTGGGCTTGATGGGACAGCTCAGAGCTTCTGCTCTTTTCTGTCCATATAGTTATCTTGGATGTGAGGAAGACGTGAGGCAGGCAAGGATCAAGGAGGGATGTGGTTAGATCAAGGCATTTCTCTGCTTTAATGTGGATTTGAATTGTGATTTTAAAGGTGCTCTTGGGTCAGGTAGATTCCCTGTATGCATTCAACTAATGTGATTTCTCAACATGATTTTGTTTAAAAAAAACTTTGTTCGGTTAAAAGATGAAATAGACAACAAAAAAAAATAGATAATAGATGATAATAAAGTCAATAATATTAGATTAATGGGGAAGAGTGGGGGGGACAGGTATACAAGGAGGGTTATTATACCAGTTTACATGTTCACCCCTCATTATAGTCCCAAGGGAAACACTGACCAAAACTATAGTTCCTACCCTGTCACATTTCTTTCTTTTAAATTTTTTAAATGTATGTTATTTGCTGGCCTGTTAATGGGGATGTTTTATAGACAAAGTTGTGGACAAAAGTGGCAAAATAGATTATGGCTTTACTAACTACAATTAAATTGCAGACTGTTGCCTGCACATGAAGGCTTCATTCTTATATAGAAATAGTTTGGCAATCGTGTGGAATCAGAGCAGCAATATATTTTATTATTTTGCTCCATTCAACCCACAGGTGTAAAAGCATTTTAAACTGACATGGATAATTACTATAATACTTTCAGAAAGGTTTCCATATCTGAACGCAATTTCAATAATCAAGTGCTGCGCTAGCAATTATGTATCAATAAAATGACTTGCAGAACTTAAAGGGGTGTGGACACACGCAGGCGTCTCTCCGCTTGTTTTCATGCGTGGGAATATTATCTCAAACTAGAATATATTTTCAGATTAATTCGCCTGAACACTAAAAGGAAATATCAAGCAAACACAAATGTTCGTGACCTGTAATCACCAAGAACAGCGGGAATTTAATTATGTTTTGGTCTACTGATCAAATTTCAGCTTTTGAGACAATGATTTTGTGCACCTGTGCACAAACATCCGTCTGAAAACAAAGCTATTTGAACACAGTTGTATGTTTACTCAACCATTGTAGGTTTTTTTTCCTCTCTTTCTCTTTCTCTTTCTCTCTCACTCACACACACACACACACACACACACACACACACACACACACACACACACACACACACACACAATGTAGACCTAAACATTTGTGGGCCTGACAAGGGTGCGTGCTCAGCCCCCTCCTGTACTCCCTGTTTACCCATGACTGCGTGGCCACGCACGCCTCCAACTCAATCATCAAGTTTGCAGACGACACAACAGTTCTAGGCCTGATTACCAACAAAGACGAGAAAGGGAAGAGATGAGGGCCCTGGCGGAGTCGTGCCAGGAAAATAACCTCTCCCTCAACATCAACAAAACGAAGAAGTTGATTGTGGACTTCAGGAGACAGCAGAGGGAGCACGTCGCCATCCACATCGACGAAGGGAGAAGGTGAAAAGCTTAAAGTTCCCCGGCGTACACAGCACCGACAATTTAAAATGGTCCACCCACACAGACAGTGTGGTGAAGAAGGTGCAACAGCGCCTTTTCAACCTCAGGAGGCTGTAGAAATTTGGCCTGGCCCCTAAGACCCTCACAAACTTTTACAGATGCACCATTGAGAGCATCCTGTCAGGCTATGTCACAGCCAGGCACGGCAACTGCACCGCTCAGCCCAACGCATCACCGGGAGCACACTGCCTGCCCTTCAGGACATCTACAGCACTCGGTGTCAAAGGAAGGTCATGAAGATCATAAAGGACCTCAGCCACCTGAGCCACGGCTTGTTCACCACACTATCATCCAGAAGGCAAGGTCAGTACAGCTGCATCAAAGCTGGGACCGGGAGACTGAAAAACAGCTTCTCTCTCAAGGCCATCAGACTGTTAAATAGCCATCACTAGCCGGCTTCCACCCAGTACCCTGTCCTGAACTTAGTCACTATCCCTAGCCTGCTATTACCTGGTTACTCATTTGCTGAACCTTAGAGGCTGCTGCCCTATGTACATAGACATGGAACACTGGTCACTAATAATGTTTGCATACTGTTTAACCCATTTCATATGTATATACTGTATTCTAGTCAAGTCCATCTTATTCAACTATTGCTGTATTTACACTATTCTATCCACGTATTCCTCCGATATTCTATAAATTTTACCCACATACTGCCCATAATGTCTATACATGCCATCACATACAGTAATATACTGTATATATACATATGTACAGTATATATTTATATATACTCCGGACTCCGACATGGCTCTTCCTAATATTTCTTTATTTCTTAATTCCATTATTTTTCTTTTAGATGTGTGTGTATTGTTGTGTATTGTTAGATATTACTGCACTGTTGGAGCTAGGAACACAAGGATTTAGCTAAACCCGCAATAACATCTGCTAGACATGTGTATGCGACCAATAAATTTTGATTTGATTTGAACTAAATTGTCCATTGATTCAGTACGTCTATTTGTGTTGGGCTGTATATTGTTTTTCTGGACTTAATGATTAAATATGCACTATGCAAAAATTGCTCCGCCATTTCCTGAATGCTCAAATTCTAATAGTTCACCTAATTTCAGTTTGTGACAAAACAAGCAAGTATAGTGTAGAGAATAACTGTACCATGTAAACCGCTGTGAAATATATTTTCCATAACCAAAAATACTGTATTATAAGCTGTTTGAAGCTGGTTTACAAAACTGAAAGTAAAAGATGCAAAAACGAAACTTAACAATGGAGAATAGAAATAACACATATAACAGACCTTCCGCTTCTTAGACTTGCTTTCAATGACAGATTTATAACCCACATTTCTAAATGAATTTGGTCGTCACCCAAAAAGTTACATATTGCAGCTTTAAAGGCATGGGTCTGGTATGCAAGGTTTTAGAAATAAGACGTTACAGAACTTCTGCAATTCAAGGTTCCATGGGGAATCTGATTTCACGCTAAGAAACGTGCCTATTTTGCCCAGCCAATTTTAGTTGCGAAACTATCCATGTACAAGACTGAATTGTAGACATTTAGTTCCCTCTACTGGATATTGTAGGTACAGTAAATGTTTTACCATAAGGATTATGGGTACAGCATCGGATAGTTTCATAAGGTTGCCTGAAGAACCACAAGGGAGACTGCATCTTGCTCTCTATCAAAATCCAGAATAAAAATTATACTATATCGTTTTGCTTTCGCAGGTGCGTTGGCATGATGCCGCGGTTTACATGTATCGCCACTTGCCGTGAGCTCGGCGGGTTGGCGAAGCGCTCATAATTATCATCGCTGGCTTACCCTTGGAATAGGACCTATTCCACAATGCCACAACAGCCCCTATGCCGTTCATTGACGTCTAGTTATACGCGCACCGCGGGTCCGCTTGGAAAATTGACCACACTATGTAGCTTGCATAACTTTCGGCGACAAAGTGGGGTTTTCTCCCATCAGAAATACAGACAATACTGCACAGAGAGCGAGAATGAACGGAAGCGCACTGGTGGCTATGGTCATCATGGCATCACAGTGATCGGCATCACTCACGTGGATCCGGAATAAAGTCCACATCTACCTGATACAACTCTATTTTTAATTGGGCATTAACAGTGTGGAATTTGACAATGGAATCAAACAGGTATGGTTTCTCAGGTGTTATATATAGGCTGCTCTTTGGTGCATCATATCCCTTATCTGATAAGGGTCATGTCAACTTTATGACAGGGTCATAACTCACTGTATTCATCACACATGTTTGGGATACTAGAAACTACACATTGGCAAACGTGAACTAGACACCTGACCTGGTCTTTGCAATAGGCACTGGTCCATGTCTCCACCATGATGTCCAATGGCAACTTTGAGGAGCTGAGAGGGGTGGTATCACCTACTCTTACCATCTATACTATTTATATTCATCTAAATGAGTCTATTGTAAAGACAAAGTGTTGTGTCCTGTTTTTAGATTCCTTGATCAGTTTTCTGATGAATCAATGGCCCATGTTATAGCCATGTCCCATAAGCTGTGTCTTATCTGGTTTCATTTCAGATAGTGGTCTATGCGCAGCAGAGGTGCAAGTCTCACTCAGAAACACAAAGAAGGCATCTAGCTACCTCATTGGACGATATTATATTTATTCGTTTTTGATTAAAATGGTATTGCTGTGTGTGTGTGTGTGTGTGTGTGTGTGCGTGTGCGTGTGCGTGTGTGTGTGTGTGTGTGAGTTAGTGTGACGCATAGCTGTGTCCTACTTCACTGTTCCTGTATATTTGTATTTTGTTAACTCTCTGTTTTCCTGCTTCCTCTTATTTTCAGGTAGGAAGTTTTGCTTCATTGTGATGAGGTTCTGGCATATGTCCACTGCTGATGTTCCTGAGGACCAGGAGGGTACCAAGATCTTCAAAATGGCCACCACTGAAGAAGACGGCCCACAGAAGAAGATAGTGACAGCTGTCTATGAATAAGCATGGCATCCAAGACTAATCAATATTAATTTCATGCATCCACATGTTTGGATTATAATTATTAAGTCTCCCTAAATTTTACTTAAATATGAATTAAAAACTTTTACGTGCTGTGTCTCTACCAATTCTTAATCTCTTACTGGATCTTGATGGATAAGCCAAGAGATTTGATGTGCGAGAGTTTGTCAATATTTTATTTACCTTCTCCATGCATGTGAACCCACAATAAGTAATGCAAACATCTAACCAGGGACTTCATTTTCTGCATCTCATAGAGAAAGGTTGGGGGAAGTATGGGAAACATACAAACCTCTACGTGAGGTAGTTAGTTATATTGTGTATAAAGAAAACACATTGTATTTGCTCTAGCTGCTTTTATAGGTTTTGTCTCAATAGTATTGTAGTGTGTTATGACAGCCATGTTGACAGTGTAGGAAATGTGTTATAACACCTCCTAAGTGCAATAAAAGTACACCTGTGTATAACCAATTGAAGAGAAGGCTTCAGTGCTGTAACCTCTGGTTTGGTCTGAATCACTTACGCGATTTGCTCCAAGCACAATGACAGGAATTAAATCCACTTCCGATCCACGGAGCAGGATCAAGCTTCTTCTCCCATTCCTGATCAGAAATCCCGTTAGGAATCGGACCACACAGTTTGGTTGTCATACCTAATACCCACCTATCTAGTTGGCCAGAATCTCACTCTCATTGGTTTAGGTCTTAAACTCTTTTCTAAAAGCCTGTCATACTTCATATGTTTCCCCTTTCGTTGCTGAGATACAGTTTGGCAGGATAAGAGAGCTCTGTTAAGATGCTTCACCTTATTTTCAAGGTGACGATGGGAAGATTAGTTTGGTTGTTTGTCAGCATTGGTTTAAATGGTCTTCCCTCAGCTGTTTGAAAACATCTTCAAAAGTATACTCTATAAAATATATTTGTCGTCACACTCTCTTACTCTCTCTCTTGCTCTCTACTCTCTCTACTCTCTCTCTGTCTCATTCACTCTACTCTCTCTACTCTCTCTCTCTACTCTCTCTCTACTCTCTCTCTACTCTCTCTCTCTACTCTCTCTCTACTCTCTCTCTGTCTCATTCACTCTACTCTCTCTCTACTCTCTCTCTCTACTCTCTCTCTCTACTCTCTCTCTCTACTCTCTCTCTACTCTCTCTCTGTCTCATTCACTCTACTCTCTCTCTACTCTCTCTCTCTACTCTCTCTCTCTACTCTCTCTCTCTACTCTCTCTCTGTCTCATTCACTCTACTTCTCTTGTCGCTTTGCAGAGGTGCTAAAACACCATAGAAAAATCTAAAGCAATTCCTATGAGATCTAATTTTAATGTGTTTCTCTCCCTCTCCTTTCATTCTTTCTCTCCCTCCCTCCCTCCATCTCTCCTCTCAGATTCCACTGGGAGCTGACCAAGGGAGCTGAACCTGATTGGACAGTCACTAACATCTGGCACTAGAAACTGATAGGGTGATTAGACAAGACCCATGAACACCTCTGTCACCAGGATACAGCATCAGACCAAGCATACACAGTATCGTTAACCTAATTCAGCTCTGACAACATTAAACTCAACAAAACGTTATTAACCAACAGGACTTCAATCAGCAGGACCATTGTACTCAGCCAAGCGCACACAAACTCAACTGAAATATTACATGTCAACAGAAGAGTCATCTTGAATCCTAGCTGCTTTGTAGGGTGGACTGGATGGAACCAGAGCCCTACAACCTGAAATACAGACCTATTATTTATTCCTAAGTTCTCCGATCTCAGGTTTGTTGGGAACAATAGACTTTCTATGAACCTCAGCATGAACAATTAGTTCAAACAATATCCCTGCTGTTATAGTTTGTCCCAGAACAAAATAAACTGCTTCACGGTGATACTGTATGACATGTTGTCTCTGTGAAACAGTATCACAGGTTAAACTGTTGTTCTGTATTTTTCAGAAACACCTTAGTTGTCTGATTATTCAGAAGTAAAATTGATACCGCGTAGCCTCTATAAAGGTAAGACACAATTAATAAACACAACAATCCTCAGCAGAAGGGGGCGATAGTGTTACACAAATCACAATATGAATTAGTGTTGGATAATAACTGGCAAGTCTCCCTATCCTCCTATAGATGTTTATATGATACACATTTTACATACGTGACCTCGGTTTAGTTTGGGAATAAACAGAGGTAGAATAGTATACACATACTGGTCCCACTTTAAAGGAAGTACAGCTTGCAAAGGCTTTATATAGCATACATAAGCACTACATAAATGCTTCACAAATAATCTATAAGCATATGTCATATTCTATAAATGTTGTAAAACCATACAAAGTGTGTAATGTCACATTTGGCAATTCACCCTACAGTGTTAATGGTTATGTCACCCTTTATACATCATTTATAGAGTAGGACAGATGCTTATAGATGATTTGTGAAGGTTTTATGTAGTGCTTATGAAGCATACAAATATCTTAAATTATGATTAAATGTCTCGAAGGAATCACAGATGTCGGTGTACTGTAACGTATTGTGCCAGGGACAAAATCAAACATCCTCTATTAGGCCGTCATTGTATACAACCATTTGTTCTTAACTGACTTGCCTAGTTAAATAGATTTTTAATCAAATACAATGTAAAACAATTACACTGACAGGCTATTGAACACTGTGTTTCATCCAATTCTGTCAGCTCTTAAATCACACTATTAATGATGCATCAAAAAGAGAGACAATTCCTTCATTAGTAAGCATTAATTCATGCATAATGAAATATGGATGGGGATTATTATAATTTCCAGGCGTGGTAATATGGACAGGTGCGTAGGGGGTTCTGGTTAGAGACGCTTCCTGGTTATTCCTAATGTGATTATGAGTGTGCATAGCTTTACTTATGTTAAAACGCTAGTGAATATGTTTATAGCATATTAGCCAATTCACCACGCCAGGGTGTCAGATTGTTAAATGGTAATTTACAGTAGTGGAATAATTCAAGTGATAAAACCCAGACAAAAAGCTAATGTGTTGTTTATTAACACGTTATCTTTCTGTGTTGTTGGGTTTCGACATGGATTAGTGTATGTACCCGGTACCTTTTATTCATCTGGTTATTCAAGTTGATATTGTTATCCAAACAATTACTTCAATATGCCAAAGGTACAGTAGGTGGGTGTTTGCGCACGCCTGTGTGTATGTGCGCACGCCTGTGTGTTTGTGTGTCTAAGGCTGTGGCCACATATTTAATTAGGATTGACAGATTAACATTATAACACTGACTTAATACAACCATAGAGTAAATATGTGTGTAAATCGAATCAAAGAGTATGACAGAATAAACAGGACTTCAAATGATAAGACTCCGATGGCATTGATGGTACTCATAATTCTCAATATTTATTTAGGTTTCAGGAGTAGATATTGTATATCATCACATGCAGGAAGGGCATTTAGTTAGCAGCAGAATTGTTTTTATTACTTATTCTAGCAACAGCTTATTGCTCTCAACCTAAGAAAATACATTACAGTCCACAATCAAAAATCATTTTAATGACCGTTAATATGACAATTAATAGTTAGTCTCAAAGAAAAAAAAGAAGTATAACACTTGTGTTGTATATGGAATATTTGAAGTACATTCTTTCATGGAATAGATACTGAGGTGGTAAAAGATACTATTCAGATTTAATTAGCTTGAATTTCCTTTAGAACGTCCCGGAAAATCTCCACACACATGTCCCCAGTGGGGTGTCTCATGGATGCCAGCTTCCTCGCCTCCGCAAATGTCTCCTCGGAAATACTTGCGCCCACATTTCGGAATATGTCAGTGATCTGAAAAGGAAATGGAGGCGGAAATAAGAATCAGAAGATCTTTGACAAGTGATTTGCTCATGCTCCGTCCTATTTCAATAACATTTTGTGTCAATCACTTCTCCAATGGCAGAATTGTTCATACCAATTATATTTTTGAAACGTTTTTCCTACATTTTGAATGCTGTCACAAAATCCCACATGGTACTGTATGTCCCAGTGCTATTCTATAAAATCTACTAAACCATATCTTTCTTTCTCTCCCTTGATTCGTCAGTGGGTTCATTGGTATTCTGTACCTCGTCTTAGGTGCGGGGACAGAAGAAGTGCTCCATGTGGACTCCCCTTAGGGAGTACAGCGTAGGAAACAGGAGGTCAAATGCTGTGGTCTGGTCACCGTAGTTAGTGCTGTCGCTGACGCTCTTGATCCGCGGGGCCACCAGGTTGGTGCGCACTGTGGGAGTCCCGTACATACGATAGTCTATGTGGAAAGATGTCATAATTATACAGTGAGATTCACACAATGTAGAGAAGCAGGGGGAAAAGGACTACCAGTCCATTGTAATGCTAAGATACAAATGTGAGAAATCGTGTGCTGAATCTCAGAGATTTTTCCCTCCCTGAATTGTTTTTGAGAATTATTTCAAATTCTTCATGCATCTTTCACCTAAATATCTATTCTTCAGCATGCTGCCCACCTCTGCAGGTTCCCGGTCCTCCGGTCTGGCCAAAGCCTCTGAGGATGCAGGTCTCACAGGGAGAGCCTCTCTCTGCATGTTATCTGGGGCGTGCTGGTCTTACTCTCTGAGGTAGAGTTGTCAATCAAAAGGGAATAGAATTACCGCCAGTACACCAATCACAGAAAATTGACTTGCATGGGAATGAGCATTCTAGTAATTATATTTCTATGCTTACACACTGTAACTGACCACTAGTCAGAATGCGCTGCTCCACTTTACTGATGGCCATTTTGTTCTTCCAGTTGAAGAAGTTGGCGAACTCCTGAAAGTTGATGAGTCCATCTTTGTCCATGTCACAGTACTCCATCAAGTCATCCAGCACCGGCCCACTCAGGTCCAGGTTAAACTGACGACACATGTCCTGCAGGTCCTCCCCGTCGATCACACCCTGACCCTTCTGTGGAGTCACACACACACACACACACACAAACACATGCACATAACACACACACAGACAGACATACCTCAGACTGAACACACTGAACAATCTCAAACTAACTTAATACTATCAAAGACAGTACAGTATGAAGATATCTAGAAACTGCTTCTCCAATAGAAATGCTTGTAGGCGATGTCATGGCGACGTTGGTTAGCTAAGCTCATGCGCAGAAACATGTCATCAGGCCTAACGGTAGTCTCGTGCCAAACTGCACATGTGCAGGCAATCAAATCAAAGGCACTCCTTCGACTTTAAGTTGTTTTTGATGAAAATTAATATGTGTCAGTTTGTCACTTTCACAACGTTGGAGAAATAACATGTTCAGCTACTTCAGACATTGGCTTGAATCTAGGCTGTGCCTTTAGATTTAAGGAAAATTAACAACTATGGAAGAATTTTTCACTTCTCCCATTGACTTGCAGACCCCAAACCCATGTCTGGTCGGTCGAGTCTGCTTCGCAAAGCATTCCCGGAAGTATTGCGATGTTGGTCCTGGGGTTTAGAAATTCTGTGATATTATCAAGTTAATACAGTAGAATTGTATATACAGTGCATTCGAAAATTATTCTGACAACTTTACTTTTTCCGCATTGTTGCATTACAGCCTTATTCTAAAATAGATTAAATTGTTGTTTTCCCTCATCAATCTGCAGACAATACCCCATAGTGACAAAGCAAAAACAGGTTTTTAGACATTTTTGCAAATGTATTAAATATTCAAAATTTACATACGTATTCAGACCCTTTACTAAGTACTTTGTTGAAGCACCTTTGGCAGCGATTACACCTTTGAGTCTTCTTGGGTATGACCCTACAGTACAAGCTTGGCCACCTGTATTTGGGGAGTTTCTCCCATTCTTCTCTGCAGATCCTCTCAAGCTCTGTTAGGTTGGATGGGGAGCGTCAATGCATAGCTATTTTCAGGTCTCTCCAGTGATGTTTGATCGGGTTCAAGTCCGGGCTCTGGCTGGGCAACTGAAGGACATTCAGAGACTTGTCCTGAAGCCACTGCTGCGTTGTCTTGGCTGTGTACTTAGGGTCATTGCTGCCACCACCATGCTTCCCCGTAGGGATGATGCCACTTTTCCTCCAGATGCTTGGCATTCAGGTCAAATAGTTCAATCTTGTTTTCATCAGACCAGAGAATTTTGTTTTTCATGGTCTAAGAGTCCTCTAGGTGCCTTTTCGCAAACTCCAAGCGGGCTGTCATGTGCCTTTTACAGAGAAGTGGCTTCCATCTGGCTACAACCATAAAGGCCTGATTGGTGGAGTACTGCAGAGATAGTTGTCCTTCTGGAAGGTTCTGCCATCGCCACAGAGGAACTCTGGAGCTATGTCAGAGTGACCATCGGGTTCTTGGTCACCTCCTTGACCAAGGCCCTTCTCCGCCAATTCCTCAATTTCTCAGCTCTAGGAAGAGTCTTGGTGGTTCCACACTTCTTCCATTTAAGAATGATGGAGGCCACTGTGATCTAGCCTTCCCCAAATCTGTGCCTCGACACCATCTTGTCTCGGAGCTCTACGGACAATTCCTTCGACCCCATGGCTTGGTTTTTGCTCTGACATGCACTGTCAACTGTGGGACCTTATATAGACAGGTGTGTGCCTTTTCAAATCATGTCCAATCAATTTAATTTACCACAGGTGGACTCCAGTCAAGAGTTGTAGAAACATCTCAAGGATGATCAATGGAAACAGGATGCACCCGACCTCAATTTCGAGTCTCATAGCAAAGGATCTACATACTTATGTAAATAAGGTATTTCTGTTTTTTATTTGTAATAAATTAGCAAAAATGTCTAAAAACCTGTTTTTGCTTTGTCATTATGGGATATTGTGTCTAGATTGATGAGTGTAGATTGTGTGTAGTGTAGATTGATTTAAAAAAAATCCATTTTAGAATTAGGCTGTAATGTAACAAAATGTGGAAAAAGTCAAGGGGTCTTAATACTTTCCGAATGCAAAAAAGTCAAGGGGTCTTAATACTTTCTGCATGCACTGTATGTAACCTTGTCGTCGTGCCTGAAGGCCTGCAGCAGGGAGTTAAAGTTGTGGAAGTTGACCTTCCTGAGGTGCTGGCGTACAGCACTGACCAGGGTGCGCTGTCTGTCTGAGCCTTTCATGTACTCTGCTGTAGGGGTGGAGTGGAGAAGGTCACCCGCATCTGTGGAGAAAGTTAAACCAAATTCTTCATCTTCAAACAATAACAGAAGAATTACATTTTGGTCACCCCTCTAGACTACATTATAGCTTTACCCATTTTTACCAATTTCATACTGACATTGTAATAGAAAACTCAATATGTGTCCTTTTATGAATATGCGTTCTTTTATTAATAAAAATTTTACTCACCAAAGCAAGATTCCAAATGTATGACCTGCTGGCACTTTCAATGTGTTTGCTATGCTATAAAAGGCTGGGAATAAGAGGAAGTAAAGCTACTGTAGTAGCTGGGCATGAGTTGTGTATACACATGTCTGGAACATATACTGAACAGGCATTTAAAGAGTTAATGTGATAGACTTACGGGTCATGCACTTTGCTAATCTGTGGCTGTATCCTTTCCCTGTCATCACATCTCTGAGAAACAAACATTGCACTGTTATGAGTATGGGAAAAAATAGCATTACACAAATCAACATTTGATGTCATGACTATTGGCAATGCATTGTGTGACATTGAATGGTGATGAGCGATGAGAAGTCGAGTGTTTTGAATAAACGTAAGGTAGGATAAGTGCTTACTTCTAAGTATCACACAACCAGTGGAGAGATTTGGAGACAATGCGTCCATCGTTGTGGTGGGGAGTAGGCACTCCGAACCTGCCGTCCTTTCCATAACGGCTCCACTTGTATTTCCTATCAACCTGTTCACCTGGGACGCAACACAGTTATGATGGATTTACCCAGGCTAAAATCAAACAGAGAAATATCGACAGGTGTGATTAACCACTGGCTATAGTGTTTCTACAGAAATGTGTCTGAAAATTATGGGTGTTAAATCAATGTGTAAAACAACATATTGAATAGCATATAAATGACTTCCAAGCCTAAATGAAGTCCCCATTTGAACACTGTCAGAACCAAAGAGAGACAAATGACCACAATACTCACTGACAAAGTAGGCATTGTGGGAGCGGATATAAGACTGGTGTCCCTCCTGAGCCTCTGTCTCCAGCTGCAGCTGGATCAGAAGGAACACACTTGTACATGAAGGCTTGTGGATATGTCTTTCAGTCATAACATGAATGTTCATGGCGACACATTGTAGCTTCTAGGGTCTTTCTTTATTGTCTGACTTACTTTTGAGGGATTTCACACCAAATGTGGCTTTGCTGGTGTCGGTGTCGAACCAATTTGGAAGCCCAGGGCTCTGATCATGTGACCTGCCCAGGGGGGCTTTTTGATTGGTGGAATACCCAGCTTCGTGGAGCTGATGTAACCTCTGTTGATAGATGGTCTTAGGTGGTGGGTTGATCACTAATCCACCATGTAGGAAATACAGAAACAAATGCGACCATACCAATCCCATTAATTAATGTGTTGATGAGCTCTACCATGTTAAATGTATCTACAGGTGTATGATCTTAATTTATGCAGTTTCCTACAGCAGGAAAACAATCCTGCAGCAACAGGAAATTTGAATTATTATGTGGATTATAATTAATGAACATTTTCTGTAGTGGTTTATACATTTTTGTTAGGGCAAATCAAGTCTGGAAATTAGAAACTTTAGAAGTATTTTTAAACCATGAATACACTACATGTTTGTATTTCCTGTTATGCAGTAAAAATTCTCAGCAAAAAAATAGGGATCAAATTAAGATCCTACATCTGTAAAATGAAAACCTGGGTTTAGTTAGCTTAAAACTCACTATGCATGTCTCTGTTTATTTAGGCCTCTACTCACCGAAATAGAAGCTTGGCTGCTCACTCCATGAACTAGAGACCTGGCAATGTCAGGGTCGTTGGCTTTCCCATGGAACACTCGGATAGTCACTGCACCTGGGCATGTTGTGTTGAGAAACATCCTCACTACTGGTGGGGTTTGGGGCTTTAAAGGGAAGGTGTGTGAGACACTGAATAGACATCCATACAAACAGACACATTCACATTTCCACCACTAGGAAACCGAGGTCTGATCTGATTGGCATTATAATTATAGGCTTACTGTGCCTGTGTTCTAGAAAAAAAACATAAACATTCTACCCTGTTATAATTACTATGGCGGGGAAAAAGTGACTCCAGCGCAAAGAGGTCAATCGAACTCTATCAAAACAATGGAATTGACATGGAAATGTGTAGGGGAAGGGCCGTGAGGGAAAGATCCCTAATCTTCTCATTGCCCCCCAGCAACATTAGTCTACATTTTGGCTATTGTTTATGTGTATTTCACACTATGTTGAGATAAAAATCGGAGTATAATGTTTGTATAGATGTTAACCCCAACACATGTTCATGTCATTGTCACCAATCAACTGCATTACAGTTAAAAACGACTGATTACCACTACCGATTTCTGTATGCTAGCTATGCTAACCAGTTTTTCTGAAAGGGAGTTAGCATTTAGCAGTCACTTCTAAACCTGAAAAGGGACAACTTCTAAAGCAAAAACAGCTAAATATATCCAAATCGGACTTAAGTGGGCCTTCTACAATACATACATCATGACAGAGTTTTTGGATGTGCGTCCATTTAAAATGTATTGAATAATTCAAGTGTTTGTAAAATACATATATTTATTCATTTATAATGTAATGACTTGTCTTTGAAACTGATAAATGGAAACAATTGTTTCAGACCCAAACTAAGAAATGTTCAATGGTGTTCAATGTTCAATGGTTCAATCCCAACCACTTGGGGAGGCAGGTAGCCTAGTCGTTAGAGCATTGGGCCGTCAAATCCCCGAGCTGCCAAGGAAAAAACTATCATTCTGCCCCTGAACAAGGCAGTTAACCCACTGTTCCCCAGTAGGCTGTCATTGTAAATAAGAACTTGTTCATAACTGACTTGCGTAGTTAAATAAAGGTATAAATAAAAATAAAAAACAATTAAGAACCTGTATGATTATGAACATTGCAAATGTATGCTTTTAGCCTACACTTTAACAATATGACATGTTATGACATAAAGTTGCATACATCAAGTCATGTCATATGTTACAAAGTTTTTTGTGAATGAGTTATCACACTTGTGTAACATTACCTCTTTGCCTAATAAAATCGATTTTTGGACTTGTACATTAATTAAATGCACAAATTGATTCTTTAAGAATATAACTTATAAATGCCTCGAACTTAGTTCAACTGTCTTACCCCATCAGAACCCTAAATATACGTTGTTTTACTCCAACAAAGTACATGTAAACAAACGTTGTATAACCTCAAATCGCAGGTTTCCCCTTTAACACGAGTGTGTGATTGGTTTATTCTCAGCGCTACGTAGGTGCTCGATTTATCATCATACACCGTACCATACAAAACAAACGGGAAGTGGGAAAGGGACACGCTTTATGAAATTTATCGACCTTTGAAAAGATTGTGGAGTGCCGGAAATATATATATTTTTTGTAAATCCCTTCAGCTACCTAGTTAATTATATCGGATAAGGTAAGCAGATATCATTCTAGCTAGCTAGTTTACCGGCAAAACTAGCTTGCTAGCTAGCCCTGGCTAGGCCGAAAGCTATGTTTTGTTAGCTAGCTCACAGCAAATAATACACCAACAGTTGACCCGTTCTTAATATACTGTTGTGAGTTGACCATTGAAATGTATGTATGTAGCTAGGTTCTATGTATTTGCGTGAAGCAGGGTGAGGTGTGGTTCAACCTTATGTCGCTTGCTAGCTGTAAGACCGATAGTTTTCGTGTACGAACTAGCACATTTTTTCAATATACTGTATGTACTGTAGTTAGTTAGCTAGATAAAGTAAACTAGCTCGATAACAGTAGCCACCTAATCTAAATAATTATAGCTAACTACGTTATCTAATTGTAACTGGCTGGCTAGCTAGCGTGCTAGCTAACCAATTTGTCGTAGACAAGATTGGACCAATGGGTGGGACTGAGGAAGTTAATAATTATTTTTGACGGACACAGTGCCTGATCGGTTTTATCCGCCATCATGACTGACTAGCTAGCTAGTCAACACAGTGGTTATTTGTGGTTAAGACTGACGTAACACGATTTCGACCCACATGTCTTCACTGCAATTATTTTTGGCTAGACTAGACACAATGGCTTGTTGTGTTTACTTGTTGGGACTAGGGTTGCACATTTTGGGAAATATTCAGATGGAAACTTTCCGTGGGAATTAACGGGAATATATTATTATTAATACCATTTTAAATGTAGATGTTTTTTGCATTTGATATTTACCATATCATATGGAGACAAACATTTTACCTTATCATGAGTATACATAAATGCAAATTATTAAATCCTTCCAATAACAAAAAAACGATTTAGTTACGAGTTGAACTTGAACTAAATGAGTTGACTCTTCACATGGGATGATTTCACTGAACAAAAGAAAGAGAATATTGAATGATCCCCAATGATCCATTGCATCTCCCAAAAACGTTTTCAACATACATCTATAAAATGATATTCTAGAATATAAAGCTTTGGTTGTCTTCCTCTCAGGCTTCCATGTATTCTCCCTGTAACTCCTCAATGTCCACCTCTTGAACATCAGACTGAGGCCTCATCTTCACTGTCACTTTCCAACCTTGTTGAGGATGGCTCATTGTCTGGCTCGAAATGCCTCAAATTTGCCCGGATGGCCACCAATTTTTCAACCCGTGTATTGGTCAGCTTGTTGTGTGTGTTCCCAAACAAGGACCAGTTGGGCTCTGAGGTGGCTGATGTTGGTGGGATTTGGAGGATGATTGAGGCAACAGGGGAAAGAGCCTCATATCCACAAAGTCCTTTCCACTAGGTGGCTGATAAGATTTGTTGGTATATTGCATCTCCTTCCCAATGCCCTTGCTTGGAAGTGTACTTCGCCAGACTGCCAAAAACCTTGCCCTCATCCAGGCCAAGGTGGTGAGACACGATAGTGATGACACCATAGGCCTTGTTGATCTCTGCACCAGACAGGATGCTCTTGCCAGCATACTCGGGGTCCAACATGTACGCTGCGGTGTGTATGGGCTTCAGGCAGAAGTCTTCATGCTTTTTGATGTATTTCAGAACTGCAGTTTCCTCTGCTTGGAGCAACAGTGAAGTGGGCAGGGCAGTACGGATTTCTTCTTTTACATCTGCAAGCAGAGTCTGAACATCAGACAGAATGGCATTGTCTCCCTCAATCCATGCAATGGCTACTGCTGTATGTTTCAGGCTGCATACCACTCTCTCCCAAAATGCAACATCCAGGAGGATCCTCTTGATGGGGCTGTCCATATCTACAGACTGTGATATGGCCATTTCTTGGAGAGACTCCTTCTCCTCCAGGAGACTGTCAAACATGACAACACCACCCAACGGGTGTTGCTGGGCAGCTTCAATGTGGTGCTCTTATTCGTCTCACTTTGCTTGGTGAGGTAGATTGCTGCTATAACTTGATGACCCTTCACATACCTAACCATTTCCTTGGCTCTCTTGTTGAGTGTATCCATTGTTTTCAGTGCCATGATGTCCTTGAGGAGCAGATTTAATGTATGAGCAGCACAGCCAATGGGTGTGATGTGAGGGTAGGACTCCTCCACTTTATACCAAGCAGCCTTCATGTTCACAGCATTGTCTGTCACCAGTGCAAATACCTGCGGTCCAAGGTCATTAATGACTGCCTTCAGCTCATCTGCAATGTAGAGACGTGTCTGTTGTCCCTTGTGTCTGTGCTCTTGTAGAATACTGGTTGAGTGGTGGAGATGATGTAGTTAATTATTCCTTCCCCACGAACATTTGACCACCCATCAGAGATGATTGCAATACAGTCTGTTTTGTCTATGATTTGCTTGACCTTCACTCCGTTGAACTCTGCATCCAGCAAATGAGTAGATAAAGCATGTCTGGTTGGTCTCTGCGAGATCTATGCTGGGCAAACAACATTCAGAAATGTCTTCCAATAGCATACACAGCTCGAAGAAGACATTCATCAGCATTTCTCTGACTTCGTTCCCCCATTTAGTCAAAAAACACTTCGGATTCCAGGAGGACCATGAGCTGTTGCTATCGATAAGTTGTCTGATTCATAATTTTCACCTCTGACAAAAGTCTCTACTTCTATACGAGGTTGCTTGTTGTTAGCGCTGAGGGAACATTATGTACTTGGCCAGATGATTCATCTTTGTTGCATTCTTCACATATGATTTGGCACAGTATTTGCAAATGTACAGAGCTTTTCCTTCTACATTAGCTGCAGTGAAATGTCTCCACACATCAGATAGTGCCCGTGGCATTTTCCTGTAAAGATTAGAAAAAAAGAGTGAAAAAAAACAAAAAACAGAATACAATTCATGTACAGATAAATAGTTAAGCAGTTATATTAAACAACTCATTTTGTGATACATAAAAAAAAAAAATGAAACCTGTATGGAAAAAGGTGAATTAACACTCCTCAGTTAGCAGGCTCAAGCTAGCTAAAACCCCAATGTTAACAAAAACTAACTAGCAGAAATGATTTAACAAGTTAGAAATGATTTAAACACACTTTGCTGTAGGCTACTATTTACTAGCTAACAAAATCATATATGTCATAAAAATATATTCACGTAGTATTGTAATCAAAACTTACCAGAAAGCATGTAGTCCTTGGTTCAGACAGTGTAGTAGTGTGGGCTCAATAGCATCTCATTAGTGTGCAAGATCTTGAGAATCAGCTGTACATGTGATGGAAGAATGCAGTGTGCATGCAGAGGGTTGCAATTCCATTGAATTGGGGATAGTTTAACCAAAATATGCCACAAGACCTATAATTGCCTTATGTGTATCCCTCAAAAAAAGGTTCACTGTTATAAGCTAACTGAATTTAAGCAAAATTCCCGGGCTTAATTTCCCCAGAAATGTCCCGGAAGGTTTCCGACCCTTTGCAACCCTAGTTGGGACAGTTAAGAAATAGGTGTAATATACTCTTTGTAAACAAGTCTAATGTTACTAGCTAATTGCCAAGTGAAAGTCGTCACATTTCCAAATACTGTCTGTAGTTAACTAGCTAGCTACATCCTGTGATTCACTGATATTACAATGATGATCAGAGACAAAGCTAATTTAACAATTTCTAACCAATTAAACGTCAAAGTTGATAATTAGGATTATTTTGTAGTTGTATTTATTTTTTCCCCCACTACTTTATTCACTGATCTATTGACAATGTAAGTAATGTGACATCTCATTTTTGGCAGTTCTAGGAGTAACCGTTCAAGCGGTACTTCTGCATCCAGAGCAAGAGACTGGGGTGTAGGACATGGCAAGTAAGGGTGGTGCAACGCGACCCAATGGGCCGAACACAGGCAACAAGATCTCCCAGTTCAAATTAGTACTCTTAGGGGAGTCCGCCGTGGGAAAGTCCAGTCTTGTACTTCGCTTCGTCAAGGGCCAGTTTCATGAATTCCAAGAGAGCACAATTGGAGGTTGGCTGATCTGACATCTTCTATTCATGTGTTAGTGGTTTTGGGTTATGTCCATTCCACTATCTTTTTTGTCCTGTAGTGATTCTGATTGCATAACCTACAGAATGTACATTTCTGATTAATCTCCCATGATGTGTATATATAGTCCATTGTTGGAAACTGGACAGCCAGATGTTTTTCTTATAGCCTACTGCAAACAAAATTCTAAATGCTGCTTTGACTGTTTGTCTCCTCTCAGCTGCCTTCCTGACTCAGACAATATGTTTGGATGACACAACAGTCAAGTTTGAGATCTGGGACACAGCTGGTCAGGAGCGCTACCACAGCTTAGCACCCATGTACTACAGAGGTGCCCAGGCCGCAATCGTGGTCTACGACATCACTAACAAAGTGAGTCAGCAGCCGGGTTTATGTACTCTGTCACACATTAAAAGAGACTCTTAAATTAGGTACAGTGCATTTGGAAAGTATTCAGACTCCTTCCCGTTTTCCACATTTTTATTCTAAAATTGATTAAATATTTTTTTCCCCTCATCAATCTACACACACTACCCCATAATGACAAAGCAGAAACAGGGTTTTAGACATTAACATGTATTAAAAATAAAAACCAGATACGTAAATAAGGTAAGTATTCAGACCTTTTGCTATGAGACTTGAAATTGAGCTCAGGTGCATCCTGTTTCCATTGATCATCCTTGAGATGTTTCTACAACTTGATTGGAGTTCACCTGTGGTAAATTCCATTGAATGGACATGATTTGTAAAGGTGCACACACCTGTCTATATAAGGTCCCATAGTTGACGGTGAATGTCAGAGCAAAAACCAAGCCATGAGGTCGAAGGAATTGTCCGTAGATATCCAAGACCGGATTGTGTCGAGGCACAGATTTGGTGGGAGGGTACCAAAACATTTCTGCCGCATTGAAGGTCCCCAAGAACACAGTGCCTCCATCATTCTTAAATGGAAGACGTTTGGAACCACCAAGACTCTTCCTAGAGCTGGCCGCCCGGCCAAAATGAGGAATGGGGGGAGATTGGCCTAGGCCAGGGAGGTGACCACGAACCCAATGGTCACTCTGACAGAGCTCCAGAGTTCCTCTGTGGAGATGGGGGAACCTCTCAGAAGGACAACCATCTCTGCAGCCCTCCACCAATCAGGCCTTTATTGTAGAGTGGCCAGACAGATGCTAAAGGCACCTAAAGGACTCTCAGACCATGAGAAACAAGCTGGTCTGATGAAACCAAGATTGAACTCTTTGGCCTGAATGCCAAGCGTCACGTCTGGAGGAAATCTGGCACCCCCCTATGGTGGTGGTGGCAGCATCATGCTGTGGAGATGTTTTTCAGTGGCAGGGACTGGGAGACTAGTCAGGATCGAGGGGAAAGATGAACAGAGAAAAGTACAGTGAGATCCTTGATGAAAACCTGCTCCAGAATGCTCAGGACCTCAGACTGGGGCGAAGGTTCACTTTCCAACAGGACAACGGCCCTAAACACACGGCCAAGAAAACAAAGGAGTGGCTTTGGAACAAGTCTCTGAATGTCCTTGAGTGGCCCAACCAGAGCCCAGACTTGAACTCGATCAAACTTCTCTGGAGAGACCTGAAAATAGCTCCGCATCCAACCTGACAGAGCTTGAGAGGGTTCAAGTCAGGCTTGCCAAGCTTGTAGCGTCATACCCAAGAAGACTCAAGGCTGTAAATGCTGCCAAAGGTGCTTCAACAAAGTACTGAGTAAAAGGTCTGAATACTTCTAAACCTGAAATATCACATTCCACATATCTTTAATACATTTGCAAAATTTTCTGTGCCTGTTTTTGCTTTGTCATTGTGTGTAGATTGATGAGGGGGCACAAACAATTTAATCCATTTTAGAATAAGGCTGTAACGTAACAATGTGTAAAAAGTTAAGGGGTCTGAATACTTTCCCGAATGAACTGTATAGCATTAGGTACAGCTGAAGACATTCTGTGCAAATTTAGCAGGAGTTTGATGATTAGGCCATCTTTAATAGGCCTAGTTGAGAATCTGAAGAAAATTGAGGAAAAAGGGTAGCCTCGTTTTGCTGACATGTTTTCAAGCATCTTTCTGTAGTTCTTAGATTTGACCCAATTCTAAAACATCATTATTAATTTAATTTGGTCCTAACAAACTTGTAACATCTAGGGCACTTTTGTTTTAACAAATGAATTGAGGGGCTGTCATTGTTTTTACCCCTAGTTGCACCACACTTTCCCAAACCATCTTTCTGTTCAATGTGTAAATTGATCTTTTTATGTTGTAAATGTTTCTGATACTTTGTGCTGCAATTTTGGCCAGGTCTCTTGTAAAATAGTCTCATTGAGATTTAACAAACCTGGTTTAAAAAAAAAATTAAAAAAAATTCTATGTTGATCCCCATGTCTGCTTTTGCTTTATTTGCTAAGATGTTTGCTGGGAAGTTGTTAGAACGTAGTATTTCATGGAAATAAGCTGTCAAACGAGCTTGGTTTTCTAACTCAATGCTTTGTACACAAAGCTTAAGCCAATGTTTGGAGCAGAGCATGACTTCAACTCAGCAATATGATACATCTTGTTGACAAACTCCCCATACATGTAAGCTGGGGAACATTATATTTAATTGTCATATTTTATAGAAATTCTCCTTTAATGAGACCACATCTTGGATATCCTGCAAAGTCAATAGCATAACCAGGGAATGAAGGGAGGGGTTGTGTTGTCATTCTTCCACAAGGACCTTGTTATTGTCTGACTTAATCTCTCGTCCTCTGATGTTTGCCAGGAGTCCTTTGCACGAGCAAAGAACTGGGTTAAGGAGCTTCAGAGACAAGCCAGTCCAAATATTGTAATAGCTTTAGCTGGGAACAAAGCTGACCTTGCAAACAAAAGAGCATTGGATTTTCAGGTTCGTGCCAGTGAATTTACTAATGAACATTACACTGTGCTAGTTTTATTCTCAATGGAGTCATCATACAATTTGACCTATAAGGCAGTTAAACACAACCTTTGTTGCATATTGACTGATTTTGGTGGTTTTCTTCCAGGATGCCCAGTCGTACGCAGATGATAACAGTTTACTGTTCATGGAAACATCAGCAAAGACCTCTATGAATGTTAATGAAATGTTCATGGCTATTGGTAAGTGTTTTATGTTCCATGTTCATTACACTTAGTTTGAAAATGTTAAAGCGTCTATCAATCTGATAATAGAAACACAGGTCCTAAATGTTTTCCTTATCGCTTCACAGCAAAGAAATTACCCAAGAACGAGCCTCAAGCTGACGGCGCGTACAGTGGGCGGAACCGGGGAGTGGATCTTACGGAGGCAGCTCAGCCGGCCAGTCGCTCCTGCTGCAGTACCTAAAACCTGGCCCACTCTTCCCACATGCACCTTCCCCCTCTCCTCCTAACTTTGAATAACATCTGGACATGGTGTTCCCCTTTCTGACATCAGACCTTCCACCTCTCGTCCTTTCTCCCCGGAATAGCTAAAGACTCTGTATAGCTGCATTTAATACTTTTTTTTGTTTTTACTTTCATTTAAAAAAAGTGTATGTCAGTATAATGTATGCATGTATCACTACAAGGCCTAAAACATATTTTTTTACTTAATTCAGTTGGAAGACTAACCCATATGAGAGAGAGAGAGAGAGAGAACGGTGTGTGTGTGTGTCTGATTCCCTGAAGAGAAAGTGTAACCTAGGTCATAGGGTTTGTGGACTGGGGATAAAAGTAAGTTGTGTCCTTCCAACCAAAACAAACCAAATTCCCCCATTGTTAAATGCCTGGAGGCTATTACTGTTTGTACTGAGTATAATAACATTATTGAAGCAGTGTCAGGCAAGGACTGTCAAACCAAGCATTCCACTTCCTTGCACCTGCTGCCGAGACGACAACATCTTCGTCTGCAGAGAAGTTTGGCGAGAACATCCAACCGGTTGAACAGGGTTTAAGGGTGGTTTTGTGATTGGATGGCTGGTGACTCTGCAAGTTTGTCACATCTATGATGACTGGCTTGTGCATCATTGGAAGTCCCTCTTGAAATCACAACATTCTCTGGTTGATGCATTGATTTAATGAAGAACACTGAGACAGTTGGACATGCTCAGACAAGCTTTGTAAATTGTCTTGTTAAGACCTAACATATGACAAGTCCTTTGTTTCCTCAAACTGCTATTGTTCAGCTATCAACTTGTCAGAATTAGTGGTGTTTAAAATTAGGCCTCATAACATGCACCAACATAAGTCTTGACTATTACCTATCATCAGTCTGGAATATTACTCTACTGTTATATAGGGTGTTGCAAAGTCTCCTACCAATACATATTGGAGGGCATAAGCTTGTCAGGAAAATGTCTAGAGATTTCAAACAATTGTACAGTACTCCAATGTCGGTCTAGGTCAGCTATGTGTTTTTTACCTTGTCACAAACTGGTTAAATGCTAATCAATGGTGGTCTTTTTAAATATGTAGTGTTATTAACAATTCAATTGCAATTCACCTGTGTCTTGTTACTTTTCTCAATGGTCTGTTCATATTTCAGAGGACTATTGCATTGCACAATTGTTGGTTATAGTTTAATTAATGACTGGCCATTATGTTTCATAAAACTCATGCACTGTGTCGGACTTGCTAACCTATTGCCTCAAACAACCGATAGTAGCACCATCTGACTGGTAGTCTTTCTGAAGCCAGGTGGATTTAACAATGTAAAACATGACTAGTGAAGGACTGATCAGTTTGAGTATCAGGGTACAAGTCAATAAATTCAATAAATGAGGTATATTGCATGCCTTTATGTTTTCAATATCACAAGAACTGCAAGAGTTGTTCATTCTTGGTAAAACTTGAACAATTGTCCTGAAGTTATAATTACATGGTATTTGTTTGCTTTGTCAACTCTCCTTTGAGAGTGTTTTCTCTGAGCACATCCAACCCATGAAGAAGTATGACCATGACTGAAATGTTTTCCCTTGAACCTGAGACCAATGCTGTGTCCACGAGCTCTCTACAAATGTCAGCTGCAAGGCGCTCGTAGTCCAAGGTGAGATTCTTCAGACTGTCAGCCATAGTTCCCTTCACATTGACCTCACTCTCCTGCTGCAGGACTAGGGATTGATGTCTCTCTGTTTCCTCTGCATTCTGAATATCTCTAGCTTGTACCCCCAGAGGCTCTGGCATGTCCAACTCTGGTGGGTTGTCCTCATCCTTGACACTGGAAGGTTCTTCACTATCAAAAATAGATGACCCTGGTCTTGACTGTATGCAACTTTGAGAATCTGAAACGGACGAATCCTCAACAGTTTGCATGAGGCACAGGGTCTTCACTATTAATTTCTGTTGAGTCAACTCAATGACAGTCAGAGCTCTCTCAGCCACTGCATGCTCATCCAAGACTTCCCAGAGGCCACTGGACGCTAGGACCAGCATCTGGAAGGATGGGTCCGTGGGCAGCGACACAGAGTAAGGCACAGGGATGACTGACTTTTTCAGCTTGCGATCGCCATAATGACCAAGCCCTCGGGTGGCCTCAGTCAGCCCCTCCACCAGACCGTGCTGTTTGTTGACGCTGATTGCCCCTCCGGACTGGAGGATGCGTTTGCGCTCTTTAGGGTTGGACGTGCTGTGGTCTTTGGTCAGACGAAAGCCCCTGCCTTGTTTGTACAGCACCGCATGGACATTACCTGTGAAATGGGAATCAACAAGAGATTTGGGAGAAATGTGAATCAACAAGAGATTTGGAAATTGATAGTATTCAATGAATAAGACTTGTTCTGTATCATTTTTTTCAGTGTATTATCAGTATGCTAGTAAAATACTGACCACAGTTAGCAATGAGAATTCTTCCACCCTGTAACTCCTGTGAGGGGGTTGGTGTATTACTCTCCTGTCCTGTTCCCTGCTCCTTCCCGTCTGAGGAGGGCAGCCCACTGTCGATCAGGCAGAGGAGCGCTGTGCAGCCACTCCAGCGGATCTTGGAGGTCTCGTTCTTGCCAAGCCCCAGGACCCGGTCCATCTTCCAGAAGGCTGTGGTGAAGGCTAGGTTCACCTGTTCCATATTGGTCAGATTCTCCAGCTGCTCGGGGCCTAGGCCTAGTCCAATGTTCTGGGCCTGGCCTGGGTAAGGTCTGTTGTAGTCTTTCTGGAACAGGGCTTCAAAGCGTGACAGTAGCTTCACCTGGTCCTTCTCCAAGGAGAGCAAGGGGTCCTGTTTGGAGAGTTGCTCCAGGACTAAAACAGGCATCTCCCTAGATGCTGTAACTGCAGAAATCTGTCCGTGAAACCCGTCAAAGACCCCGAAAAAGCTGGTCCCCTCTTTGCCTCCATACCCCTCATGAAAAATGGTCACATCCTCCATGTTCTTTTTCCATGTGGAGTTTTTCTCCTCACACACTGCCACAGCACGGATGAACGGGTTGCTCCCTTTGTGCGTGGTAACGCTGTATTCTGCCATGCGCTGAAGTTGGACAAAGTCCACACACTGTACCCTGACGCTGAAGGGGCTCTTACCTTTCTCCAAATTGGAAGATGGGTTGCCATGGATATTGCTCCCACTGTGGTGGAGGGCATGGTGTTGGGAAGGGTAAGGACTTCCTGTGTCAGGACTGGAGTCAAAGGATTCCCCAGGGAGCCCCTCTATGGGAATACTGGAGTGAGAATTATTCAAAGAATGGGAATACAAACACAAACAAATCAGGACTGAAATGTGTCGCCCTTTCATTTTCCATTTCACAAGTTCCATTATATTAGTAACAAATAATAACTTATTTCTCAAACTAGCCTAGTGAATATTTCCAGACATAATGTGAAGGGGTGTACCATGAGTCCATTTATGCTCGCCTCAAGTAATGGCAGTACTTTAGATTGAGTTCAGCTGTTTACTGGCCTTTCCACAGAAACAGTTTCCTTGGCAACTAAAGGCACTATGACAACATTGTGCAGCTTATGCGAGAGCCTTCCAAATAAGTCTTTTTTTTTTCCGGAATCAAATGGAGAAAGATGTTTGGTAGGCTTTTGGTCATTATGGACATTTAGAGTAAAGTAGTAGTCTGATTAATAGTGTTGAGTGAAAGGGGACAACAACAAAAAGAGTACAGGCTTGTCAATTTACTTAAAGTACTTAAAGAGCTGGCTTTGTGCACCTGTAACCCCTCTTTTATCCAACAGATGGCAGCAGTAGTACACCATCTCAAAGGGGACCATGGAATAAGAGTCAGTGTGAGCCAGCCTACCTTATAGGCTACTCTTGGAATGTTGACAAAATCTATAATTTCATACTTGGAGTTTAATGAAATAATCCTTAAACAATTAGAATGAGAATTTTACATCCATACCATCATTAAAGGCACCTCAAACACACTACATAACCAAAAGTATATGGACACAGAATCGTCTAGAATATCATTGTATGATCTAATGTTAAGATTTTCCTTCTCTGGAATGAAGGGGCATGCATAGCCTGAGCCATGAAAAACATTCCCAGACTATTATTCCTCCTCCACCAAACTTTACAGTTGACACTATGCATTGGGGCAGGTAGTGTTCTCCTGGGATCCGCCAAACCCAGATTCGTCCTTTGGACTGCCAGATGAGGAAGCGTGATTCATCACTCCAGAGAACGTGTTTCCACTGCTCCAGAGTCCAATGGCGGTGAACTTTACACCACTCCAGCCGACGCTTGGCATTGCACATGGGGATCTTAGGCTTTTGTGGGGCTGCTCAGCCGTAGAAACCCATTTCATGAAGCTCCCGACGAACAGTTATTGTGCTGACGTTGCTTCCAGAGGCAGTTTGGTAGTCGGTAGTGGGTGTTGCAACTGAGGATGGACGATTTTTACGCGCTACGTGCTTCAGTACTTGGCGGTCCCGTTCTGTGAGCTTGTGTGGCCAACCACTTCACGACTGAGCCATTGTTGCTCCTAGACGTTTCCACTTCACAATAATGGCTGAAATAGCCGAATCCACTAACCTTTGTATATATAGTGTACCTTACAGAACATTGGTGAAAATTGGTTGTTATAACATACTGCTGTAATGTACAGACATTACTGCATGACACATGGTTAATAGATCATTAGGGAAGCAGCGGGATGCATGAATGTGTTCACTTCCTTCTTACCTTTAGGGGCTCCTGAGTGGTGCAGCGGTCTAAGGCACTGCATCTCAGTGCTAGAGGTGTCACTACAGACCCTGGTTCGGTTCCAGGCTGTATGACAACCGGCCGTGATTGGGAGTCCCATAGGGCAAGACACAATTGGCCAGGGTAGGCCATCATTGTAAATAACAATTTGTTTTTAACGGACTTGCCTAGCTAAATAAAGGTTCAATTAAAAATGATAAAAAATAAAACCTGCAGTTGACATGAAACACAAGATGACACTTCCTGAAAGTCACAGCTGCTATCTGGTGTGATCTCCTTAGCTGTCGGCCTGCATCACCTATCCTAGATGTCATCACCGTAACCCTGAGATGTCACTTCCCTGACAGTTCTATTACCATGATAACTCTCCTGGACTGCATACATTACTGCTATATTTCTATATCAGGTGATGAGAAGGAGACAGCGACACTGAAACTATAACACAAATTCCCAACTATCAGAACCAGGCAGTTGCCTGCAGGGATATGTCATCTACAGTAAGTTGTTTCAAAAAATGACTAACCAAAATGTGTCATTGGTAAACAGTTTACATTATCTCCATCATAGCTCATCAATATTTCCTGTCAACTAAATATTGATAGGCACTTGACATTGATAGAGAACACTGAACACACACACACACGCACGCACAATTATACAACCTGTCCGCAGACCTTACACAACCTTACACTCAGCCCAGGGGCACTTTCATTTTCTTAAGCACTCTATAAAGTGTATAACCTTGCCTTGTAGATCATACCCAGCATGGTTATTTTGATATTTGGTTCTTTGGAAGTTGTGGGAATGTACATTTTTGGTTTCCCATTGGTTCTGGGAATTAAGCTGTAAGTTTCCTGGCCGGTAAAACTGAACTTTTTTTTTAACATTCTGAGAACAGAAGTGGGCAGCATACCACCCTGCATCCCACTGCTGGCTTGCCTCTGAAACTAAGCAGGGTTGATCATGGTCGGTCCCTAGATTGGAGACCAGATGCTGCTGGAAGTGGTGTTGGAGGGCGAGTAGAAGGCCCTCTTTCCTCTGGTCTGAAAAAAAAGCAAATATCCCAGGGCAGTGATTGAGGAATGCCCTGTATATGGTGCCGTCTTTCGGGTGGGACGACGTGGTCACCAAAGCTCACATTGCACTTATCATAAGAGTAGGGGTGTTAATCCCAGTGTCCTGCCTAAATTCCAAATCATAGACGTGTAATTATCCCCAGCTTCCAATTGGCTCATTCATCCCTCCGCTGTAACTATTCCCCAGGTCGTTGCTCTACATGAGAATGTGTTCTTAGTCAACTTACTGGTTAACATTTTTACAAATCCTGTTTACTCATACAAAGTTTTACATATTTGTCTATTCAAACAAACCCCATTTCAAAGAAAACACTTACTCATTAAGATCAGGTGTGGCCAATTAGTGGGTGCGGCCAACACATCTGAGCACACTTAACAAGACAGAGGATGGAGAGAGTTTTGTTGGCCCAGAGAACGGAGTGTATATTCTTATTATGTTCTTTGAACGTTACTTGTGTTTTCTTGTGGTTTTTATGGAAAGTTCTCTTAATGCTCTGAGAACACGACTTTAAATAGAACAATGAGGAAACCTTTAGGAAATGTTATGCTGAAGTACTGAAATTCATCCCTAAGAAACATACGGTTCTCAGAATGTTTCGCTCTAGCTGGATATCCTGCACCTTTCCTAGAATGTTGCATGCAAAATAATCATAAGACAACCACGCTCACAACAAACTCTAAGAAACATATGGTTCTCAGAATGTTGTGCGCTAGCTGAGTAGTTGCTGCACACATAGTGCCCTTTTATAGGTAGGCTACTCCTCCCATATTGCCTCAGTTAGATATATATTAATACGTTCTATTTGAACGCTTATTTGGTTCCTAGAAGAGACATGGAGCAGTATAAGCATTTATAACATCATACTGGCTGATATATTGGCCAATCACTGACATGGAACCATTCCCTTTTACTAGTTCTTTCTCCTTGTAATAAATAGCACCTCTCAGATCCGTTCAGACTGGTCCAACACGCTCTCTGTGTGTTTATGGCGGCAGGTTATTCATTAGGGTCACAGTCTCCATCTCACTTGAGTGACATCTGTTTGAGCCAATAATTAATGGCTCAATAATTGATGTGGCCAAGGAGAGCAAGGCAAGGGCGGGTCATATAACTGAATATACTAGTTTAGTATGAGGGGTCAGCCAGTAGTAATCTGAGCTAACAGAGTAAGGGTTTCTGTATGCATGCAATGAATCCATGACAACATTAGTAATCAAGGCTAGTATTATTTATTTATTTGTATACTATTTGTGCCAATTTCTTCTCCCTCTGACTCAGTGATTCCGCATGTTGATATTGGACATGACAAAGCCTCGGAATGAAGGTGGATTTGGAGCCAATGGGAGATGTCAACAATAGCTACACTGTACAATGTGGAGAGCAGAAAACTTAGTTGGGCTATTTGTTTGCATGTAAATGCTTTCCTTATGTTTGGATCTCAGTTCCATTCAAACAAACTCATTCCAATACATTTGGGGAAACATGTTTGTAATGTTGTTGTGTCTTGGTCGATCTGAACTGCATGGTAACCATAGACTCCTAAACAAGCCGAAGCTTGTGGGCTTTGCTCTCATTTTTAAGGCTAACTTTATTGCCAAGGTCAAAGGTACTGTATAGCTCTTTAAGACTGAGAAAAAGAAAAGGCAAATGGCACATTTTAGACACATTTCGAAACCAAACCTCAAAAACTCTGTGTTCAGACCTATGTTTGGATTAGGATTACATTAGGATTTCATTTGGATTTCATTTGTTGTTTTCAGCACTCCAATAATTCTACCTTCTCACAAAAATATTTGACTGGGACTTCTAATCAAATCCCTATCCTAATTTCAACCATGAAAGGCATGAAAGCAGTCTGCTGAAACATGAGACTGTAAAAACCAACTGGCATGTGGTGCAGGTGTTCAGTCGAAGATAACAGCACCAGGTTTCAAAACGGTATAAAACCCGATGGAAGAAATATGAAGTTGTAATGGACGTGGAATGTTAATTGAGGCACTTATCATACTGTGGAATCCGAGGTGAACATGGACAGACACGCTGTCGGAATCTGCCCTTGTGTCCCAAGGGTATCCGACTTCAGAGCCTGTTCCTACTGTGTTACTACACATCCTCCTGCCTGTACATTAGCCCTCCAGCACGACACCGTTTTCTACAGCCTACATGGATAGAAAGGGAAGACCTACTCAATAGAAGCAATAGCGCAATGAACTTCTGTCTTTAAAAAAAAAAGATGACAGAAAACAACCAGTGTGTGCTACTGCATATAAACACGGCTGTTGTTACACATCCACAGCCCACCAGATCAAATCTTCACAATCATAAAATGAATGTTTTCTGTGGCCAAAGGAAAAGATATCAAAAGTTTGGTTGGCATCGAGTAGGACGCAATTCATCAATCCAATCTGTGGTTTTCTCAGGAGTCCTAATAAACAGGTGATAAATGTAAGGTGCTAATATTTTGGAAATAAACCCTTCTGTATTTCGCCCTGTGGTACCAAGGAACCTCAATACCCATTTGTCACACACTTTAATGTCTTGCTCTCTGGTCATCAGGTGGCCTGCTTTGTTGTTTTTGGAGTTGGATTAGGGTTGGAAGTAAGCTCCCTCTGGCTGGAGAGGGGAGTTGTGTGTGTCAGGAATGTTGTCAGGAGTCTTTGGGCAGATATGCTACAGACTGGGTATTGACGCACAGCCTTATGGGTTCATGGACTGGACCACAGGCAGACTGAACAAATGTCTACAATATGTACCTGATGACTTATAGTGTTTTGGTTAGCTCAAATTGCTGACGTCGAAACCTGTTTATCAATGATTTTACTTCCTGATGGGAAGCAATCTGCAGGTTGACGTTTATTGTCATGAGTCTTGTCCTGGAGGCAGAACAGGATGATTTCCCCTTAAATTGACTATATTGTAAAAAGAAACATGTTTTTATTTTTTATTTCTGTTGTTGCTTTTAGGTCTTAATTTAAATGTTAAGGTTAGGCATTAGGGTTAGGTACAACATCAGATTGTATGACTTTGTGGCTGTGCCAGCTAGTGATCACTCTGCTGCACTGCCTCCAGAAAAAGACTCATGACAAACAATGGCAATCGTCACGCAAGCTGAGAGCCTTCAATTGTGTTGTGACACTATAACGTGTGCATTTGACGTTTTAGTCATTTAGCAGAGGCTCTTATCCAGAGTGACTTACTGTAGTGCGTACATTTTTCTACATGCATGTGCAACGGTACAGTCCCATTGGTGAATTGTAGGATCAACAAAGTTAACAAAGTAAGACTCTTTTATTTGAAATTGTTCATCTTTTACACATTAACAGATATTATACACAAGCATTAGTGGTCCCTTTAAACCATGACGTGGTCATTCAGAATGGTTATTGGGTGTCAGCTGGGATGGCTTTAAGGTGGAGGGCAAGGTCACACACAAACACCCATATACACACACCCACACACATACGCACACACACAAAGAAACAAACACTTACACACCAACAGACACATACACGTAATGCAAGAGGAACTACAACACATACTCTAGCCAGCTAATGCACTGCAGACGTCAACAGAGGGGGGACTTAAAGTGCATACAGCAAAAGAGGAGATCCGTATCAGCCGTGAGTGATAACTACCTCCACTGAAGCAATGATCTTAGTGCGACACTATCTCTGCAAATATGATATCCCTATAACACATTTATAGCTCAAACTGTGCCTCGCATTAGACAGAAATGACACTGCATAGTTCACTGGTTTGTCTTATACATTATTGCAGTACAATATAACTCAAAGTCCTGTTCTTGGGTATGATTCAAGGACAAGAGAATGGCACAGGAACGTTTGGGGCTAAGTAGCCTTGTAATACTAGAAGGGGTGTCTGTGTGGGTACGACTAAGTACTAGCTACTATAGGAGGGAATTGTGATGAGTCAATGACTCTGTGAAGATGAACGAGTAGATTCGACAGGGTGGTTCTACAGTAATGAAGAGACTGGCCTGTAGTCAAGTGGAACGGGAAATGCAGGGTTAATACTGTAGAGCAGTAGTAACCCAAATGGAATAGAGTGGGCAGTAGTCCAGATGTAATGCTTCAGGTTGTCTGGAGTCCATATGTTTTGGTGAAGATCGTAGTCTTCAGAGGAAACACACCAGGGCGACAAACGGTTGGTTAAAAGCCGTGGGTGGCCGTCCTATCGCCACTGACCAGAATATCTGCTATTATTTGAGGTTATTTCCCCAAGATTCTACATGTTGGATCGTTCACACCCAGCAGGTGATCGCTAACACACCGCGCCCATCTATTTATTTTAGCCATTATTCGTTCCGGTGTGGTTCTTCTCTGAATGTAGGGGGAACAGCAGAGGGAAGGGGGACACTGATCAATTCTAGGCCATTGATGGGTTCCTTTGGAAATCCATAACGGGAGGTCTGGCCAGCCCAGTAGGGTTTATCTGGCAGTATGGGTTAAACAATTCCTGTGTGCCTATTATCCCCATATTCTGGTGAAGGTGGCCTATGGTCCAAATGTATAAAGGGATAAGCAGAGGGAAGAGGACTCTGGTTCATAACAACTTCTGTGGCACGGCCGTCATGGGAAGTCCATAGAGTCTATATGGTGGGGTTGTGAGTCAGTAGGGGGCAAACAGTAACTGTGTATGGGAGGTCCTGACAGGCCCGGGGGCGGGGCGGAGCAGGGCAGCAGGGAGGGTCTGTGTCGGAAAAAGGGTGGGGCCATGGGAGGGAGCATGGGTGGAGCGGAGGCCGGGGAAGGCCGAGCCCATGGCTGCTGCTGCTGATGCCAATGCTGCCAGGTGAGCGGGCATTATCTGGGTGATCTGAGGTTGGCACAACTCCTTCCCCACTGTCAGCTTCACCTGGATAGTGAGATTGAGAGAGAGAGAAAGAGAGAGAGAGAGAGAGAGAGAGAGAGAGAGAGAGAGAGAGAGCGAGAGAGAGCGCGAGAAAGAGAGACAGAGACAGAGAGAGAGCGAGAGAGACAGAGCGAGAGAGAGACAGGGAGGGAGAAAGACAGAACAAAAAACTCAATCAGTGTCTGAGAGTATGGGTTTGAAGGTCAATGGAGCCCTTTGAAATCGTCTTCTGTATTAGTGATATGTAAATGGAGCTTCCTCTGAACACCAAGATGGAAATTGTTATGTGCTGTCAATCAACTGACTCATGTATTCTAACCTACTGGGAGGAATCTTTGCTCTTTTCATATATAAGTGTCTCCACTGGGTTAATACAGTTGATGATGGGATTTAGATGTGTCATTTCCCACAGATTGCCAACCTCTGGGCCTGGTCGCAAGTTATCTCTGTCTGCCACTTTATGAGACCCGTGATGGAAACTCAACTTTAATTTTTTGGGGCCCCAGATGAATCCCCAATAAATTCCACCTTTAGCATGTCGGTCTCAGACCTTCATTTTTACTAGGCCTGTAAAGTCACAAACCGTATCAACTTCATATCCAGGGGTTATTAAATAAACAAATAATGAAGAACACCGTTTTAGATTACAAAACAAGAAAGAGATACCCTCAATCGTGTCTCTCACATCTTGGTGACATAGATTTGTGGAGACTTTCTGATTGTTTAGGTGATTCCTATGATTCTGTATTTTGTCAGTATTGAGACAAGGAGGGACTTACTGGTTGTGTGGCCTGGACTTTCGGGGGTTTACTGTAGGGACTGTATTTGGGTTTGGCCGGTTTGCCCGCCGCTCGGTCTTTGTGACGTCTGCTGCTGATGTGCTGGAGGAGAGATGGAGAGGACAGTAAGGTTATATAGTAAGAAAGAGAGAGACCACAAGTGGTCCTAGATTTACTTAAACCTCTACAGGATCGGTGGGTCCCCCGCGGGACGGTTGAGCTAACGTATTAGCATGAGATTGTAAGAAACAAGAACATTTCCCAGGACATCTATCTATCTGATATTTGCAGAAAGCTTAAATTCTTGTTAATCTAACTGCACTGTCCAATTTACAGTAGCTATTACAGTGAAATAATACCATGCTATTGTTTGAGGAGAGTGCACAGTTAGGAACTTGAACATGTATTAATAAACCAATTAGGCATATTCGGGCAGTCTTTATACAACATTTTGAACAGAAATGCAATGGTTCATTGGATCAGTAAATTGTCCCTGGGCTGGAATAATACATTTATGGCCTTTCTCTTGCATTTCAAAGATGACAGTACAAAAAAACAATACAAATACGCATTATTTTCTTTGTGTTATCTTTTACCAGATCTAATGTGTTATATTCTCCAACATTAATTTAACATTTCCACAAACTGCAAAGTGTTTACTTTCAAATGTTATCAAGAATATGCATATCCTTGCTTCAGGTCCTGAGCTACAGGCAGTTAGATTTGGGTATGTCATTTTAGGCGGAAATTGAAAAAAGGGGCGCATCCTTAAGAGTTAAGGGGCCTCAAAAAGACCAAGGAGAACAGAACACCACTAATTGATTCGGAAGGGTTGTCAGCCGTAGAGGTACAAATTAAAACAAGAAAATTGCCAGTAAATGCAATATGTCAAAATTGCATGATCAATGCAGCACTCTACAAGTCCAAATATATATATAAAAAAAACTTGCCAATTCAATTTTAAGACATGTTCCATTCATCCAGTTTTGAAAGCCTACCTACTCATTTGTTTCTATTCATTTAGTGTAATCAATGCCTGAAAACTGTTCTCTGTCATTTCAAGGTTATATTGCGTAGGCTTAGTAATAATTTCTAATTAGACACTACTTCAATGAACCCAAGAGAGACAGATACAGTTATACCACTGATAAGAACATGACATTTAAATATAGTGAATTCAAACAATTTCCATTAAACAAATTCATAATTTTCCCTCATGGAACTGTGATAATATACAATGGCTAATGTTCATGTAACACCCTGGTGTATCCCACCTGTTTTAGCTGTGTCTCGGAGTTGACGTGCACATCGCAGATCTCACAGTGAAATGTTTTGTTCTGCAGGCCCGTGGCTGCCTTGGTGGGCAGAGCTAGCTTACTCTTGACCCCTGGCCGGGGGAAGGACTTGATGGAGCCCACACCACTCCTGGCCTCTAGCATGGTCTTGTGCTTCGTACCTGGATGATAAAATCGGAAAAAGTGAGTCACAATAAGGTCTATAAGGCATTTGCATCCACAGTCATTTGCCACTATTATGTAAACAGCATTGAGAGGCACTGACATTATTTGCCAATGAATAGACCCTACCAATCAAATGATGGACATGATTGGCTGTGTTCTTCACATGGACAGAAGAGTGAACTCTATTTAAGAGCTACTATTCAGGGTTAGTGATTGAGCCCCTAGGGACAGGAGGGACTGAGAGGAGGGCAGGTCCTCTCACCGCTGTTATGAGCCTCCAGTTGGGATGCCGAGTTGACGGCCATCTTGCAGAGCGAGCAGTAGAGCAGACGCCTGGCTTTCTCTTCCTCTGTCTCCGGGTCTGTCTCAGCCTCTTGCTCCACCTCCATGTCTGGTTCTAAAGGTGAGCTGGATTTGGGCGAGGCCCTGTCATCCCATCCTGTAGCTGAGGTAGTCTCTGTCCCTGTGGATGAATTGGGACTCGATGCCAGCGTAGGTACCAGGGGTGGTAACATTGATGTCATGGGTGCCAGGGTTGATGTCAGGGATCCCAGGGTTGGAGCCAGTGTGAGCACAGGAGATAGTGGGAGTGGCGATGCACCTGGAAAGCCATCTGCAGAGGGCGATAGATATGTTAATTGACCTTCCCTGCTGAAATAACCTGTTACAAGACGACTACTGCACCAAAAATAATTGTCTCATGTATGGAGATCAAAGTCATCTATGGATCAATAAGATCTGATGAGAGAAACAACACAAGTCGGTATAAAAAATACTGTGAACTGGCTCCTCATTTACCAAAATAAAATGTTAGTCTTGGCAGCATCCCCTGATCGATGTCAATTCCTCTCAGTTCTCTCTACTGCAATGACACAGAGTGAAGATCGCCAGCCAAGAGAGCGAATCAATAGTGAATTCATTTCATTTATAATACTCTACAATATCCAAATTACAGTATTCACCATTAACTCTAGTTGACACCTTTGATACTTGATATTTCTGTTATATCGCATAAAGCCACCATAATTAGCATTTGAGTGAATCCTTAATTGGACGGCAATTGATGGTGGGCCTCACCTTGTCTCTGATGAATACTATTTATGCTAAGAGCAAAACATTAACAGTGCCCCATTACCCCCCTGCAATTATCATCCAGCTACTCCCAGCCTTCTTTTGAGTGCCAGGTATCAAAACACCCCGCAGTCACACTATGCCAATCCCTCAATCAAAGCCAAGTCACTAGAGACCAAGAGCTGTCAACCGACCTCCTTCTGTGGGCAGGTTTTCAGCACAAGATAATGATTTGATTTGTCCTTGAAAAGCAGGGTTAAATGTGTTTTTGTAGTTTGTCTGTCACCATACATGTATTGTGCTTGCATGCGCACATGCGTGTCTCTATACATGTGCTTTTGAGTATGTACTCTCTTTATGTACACTGTGTTTTTGTGGTGAGTATATACAGTATGTGTGTGGTTGTGTACTGTTCACACACAAGCATGGATGTGTCTCTTCATTGCTTCATCTTTTAAACAGGAAATCCCATTTCAGTGACCCACCTCTATTTCAATCAAGGGTGACCTGTTCCAAAAGCAATGTAGGCACATACATGTGTCTGTTCTTGCATTGCAGTGCACTCATCTTCCATAATGCCATTAAAGAGCCATTTGCCTTTCGCGAGCAGGTGATTATAGTGTACTTTGGCTGGCCTAAAACGCCCTCTACTCTGGGAAGGCTCCAGTAATCCATATCCCCACTCGCTGTGACCTAACTGGCTCTGTTAAGAACTCAATCACCTCTCATTAATGAAGGTAATGACTGTGATCAATCTAGAGAGGCAGCGGGTGGGGACTGACAGTTATGGGCTAAGAGAGGGGGGGTAGTGAGGGAGAGAGAGAGAGAGAGAGAGAGAAGGGGACATAAGGGGTAATAGAGTAAATAAGGAAAGGAGTAAGGAGATGGAACGAGAAAGATAGATTGGAGAGGGAAAGAGAGCAGGGAGAGGAATGTAACAGTGAGAGAGAAAGAGGGAATGAAAAATACAGTAAGTGAAAGAAAGATGAGGAAGTGCAGGGGCCCCAGAAGGAAAGGGGTAAGAGAAGAAATCAAATCAAAAGAGAGGGACACAATTAGAGAGAGAGAGAGAGAGAGAGAGAGAGAGAGAGAGAGAGGATGCCACAAAGAAAGAGGGAATTTGATTGGGAAAAAGAGACAGCTATCATGACCCTCTGAGAGCTTCCCGTCCTTTTTGTTGTCTGTTTCTTTTTTACCCCCCTTTTCTCCCCAATTTTGTTCTTGTCCCATCGCTGCAACTCCCCAATGGGCTTGCGAGAGGCAACGGTAGAGTCAGGCGAAGGTAGAGTTAAAACTTATTTGGTGTAGGGGGCAGTATTTTCACGTCCGGATGAAAAGCATGCCCAGAGTAAGCTGCCTGCTACTCAGGCCCAGAGGCTAGGATATGCATATTATTAGTAGATTTGGATGGAAAACACTCTGAAGTTTCTAAAACTGTTTGAATGATGTCTGTGAGTATAACAGAAGTCCTATGGCAGGCGAAAACCTGAGAAAAATCCAACCAGGAAGTGGGAAATCTGAGGTTTGTAGTTTTTCAAGTGATTGCGAATCCAATATACTGTGTCTATGGGGTCAGATTGCACTTCCTAAGGCTTCCACTAGATGTCAACAGTCTTTAGAATGTTGTTTCAGGCTTCTATTGTGAAAGGGGAGCGAGCAGTGGTCAGGCTGAAAGCCTTTAGTTTAGTCACGTGCGCGGCCGTGAGCACGAGCTCCGTTCCCTTTCATTTCTAATGACAAAGGAAATGTCTGGTTGGAATATTATTGAAGATCTATGATAAAAACATCCTAAAGATTGATTCTATACATCATTTGACATGTTTCTACAAACTGTAATGGAACTTTTCTGGACTTAGTACCCTCGCCTTGTGCGATAGGATTACTGGACTAAACACGCAAACAAAAAGGAGGTATTTGGACATAAAGATGAACATCGAACAAAACAAACATTTGTTGTCTAACATGGATACCTGGGAGTGCCATCAGATGAAGATCATCAAAGGTAAGTGATTAATTTTAACACTATTTCTGACTTTTGTGACACCTCTCCTTGGTTGGAAAATGTCTGTATGGTTTTCTGTGGCTAGGCGCATGGTGTGCTTTCGCAGTAAAGCCTTTTTGAAATCGGACACTGTGGTTGGATTTACAAGAAGTTTATCTTTAAAATGGTGTATAATACTTGTATGTTTGAGGAATTTTAATTATGGGATTTCTGTTGTTTTGATTTTGTCACCCTGCAATTTCACTGGCTGTTGTCGAGGTGTATCAGAGAGTACCAGAGAGGATTTATTAACACCCGCCAGCTTAACCCGGAAGCCAGCCGCACCAATGTGTCGGAGGAAACACCGCTCAACTGGTGACCGGCGTCAGCCTGCAGGCACTCGGCCCCACCACAAGGAGTCGCTAGGGAGCGATGAGCCAAGTGCCTTAGACCGGTGCGCCATTCGGGAGGCCCACGTTGCCTGTTTCTATACCTCTATAGCTCTCAGTTTTCCCAAGAGATTTCCTTTGGCGATAGAGCAGAAATGCTCTTCTCAAATCCTTCCACTCTCGTTAGGCTTCCAGACAATCACTGAGCTCCCCCTGAGATCTGATTACCTTTCTCAATGATGCTGGATTAAGCTCTTTAATTAAAATGATTGGGCCCCATTATATGCCACCATGACTTAAAGGACAGAAACCCCTCAAGGCCCTGCAGTTGTGAGGCATTCCTTCCTTTCTTCATTTTGAATTTCAGGCCAACTACATAGGCAGTTTTGAATCAACTGTGATTAGGATCTTGATAAAGTAGCTTTGATACAGAAGTGTATTTATAATGGTCGTGATTATCATTTGGATAACAGAGCAAAGTTATCTTTGAGATATTTCACAGCAGGGGTCATAGAACTTACGTTGACTCATTCAGCCCCTCCTTCCTCATTGGAATTTATTCTCCAGACAAAATCCTTTTGGAAAGTTTCTACAGCTTCAAACCTCCTCAGAACTTCTCACAAATGAGGGCATTTACAGGAAATCCTAGTTCCACGCAAGTGAAAAGCAGGTTTAATGCACAGAGTCATCAGCTTTGCCACTTTGTGATGCATGTCTGTGTTTAAGGGCTTTTTCCAACCCAGTGCGTACAGATTTGGATCTTTGAATTCCTTGTTGGTTAGGAGACGTGCATGGGGAGCTTTAGTGGTTAACTGATGGCTGAACAAGCCTAAGCACGCCCCCATGCCCCATGCCTGTTCTATTGTGCAGCTGCTGTCAGTACATGAGGCATAGCTCCCCTGACAATCTGCTCTTTAATAGCTAATATCAGGGTACATTTCCTCAGGCACTGGACTGGAACTGAGAGATGGCGACTACGTTATGGGCAACTCTTCTCTTTCTTAGCCACGTGCATGCGCACACACGCACACAGACACACACGCAGACACACACACAGACACACATCTTGACAAGCAGTGGCTAAGCCATTGGCTAATCTATGCAATCTCACTGTGGCCGGCTGTCCATTCGAAGCCACACACAAGTTCACAAGTTTAAAACACACAAACGCACGCACACATCCTCAAAATGCATACAGAAAATACATGAACTCACATGTACACAGAATGTGTGTTATAATGGCTATTTGGCAGAAGTGCCCACAATCAAAAGAGACTGCAGTTCTTCTCCCCATTCCTCATATCTGCTCTCAGTAGCCATTTCTCTTCCCTGACCTCCGCTTTTCATTAGAGGAGCACATGGGCACTGATATACCACTAAATACTTCAGCCCCAAAGATAATGTGGCGTTTACCCGCCTCGCCAATTAATTTCCCTGACATCTGAGTCCATTAATATTCATTACCCAACACCACTTTTGACAAACTGACGCTCCCACGCTTTGTAGACACGATAGTGAGGTGGAGGAGAAAACTGCTTGTTGTGTTTTGGGAGGTCAGTGATGAAAATGATTTATGGCTATTTGTTCCTTTTCCCAATACAGTGTTTAATGGTTTGTCTTTGAGGCCTTTCAGGGTCTTATTTTTAAACATTATTTTGCAAACAATATTTTCCACATAGTGAGACGTGGGCTTGTTCTTGAGACACACCTACGAGTGTGCTCTGGACTGCATTTCTCTAACATATGCATATATACTCAAAGACCTACCGGATGAATAAACAAAAGCTTGTTTTGGAATTCCTTAGGTTTGTACCAGACTGAAGTGTGACATCAGCTCTCGTTAGAGGGGGTTTCAATTAAACTAACATGAGGAGGACCAAAACATACATTGACGAAATCCCCCATTTGGGGAGCAAAAGTTATATTAAAAAGTTACCTGGTATACTCTACCTCCCCAACTCAAATCAAACTTTATACAACAGGTGTCGACCTTGAAATGCTTACGTACGAGCATTAACCAACAATGCGTTCAAGAAAGAGTTAAGAAAATATTTACCAAATAAACAAAAGTAAAAAATAATAAAAAGTAACACAATAAAATAACAATAACAAGGCTATATACTGGGGGTACCGGTACCGAGTCAATGTGCAGAGGTACAGGTTAGTCAAGGTAATTTGTATATGTAGGTAGGGTTAAAGTGACTAGAATTTGGGGACAAATTCATTATCCCATTGGAATAAATAACTTCTGACTTTTGAAATATGTTGATACTCTCTCTGTAAATCGTGAATGATCCTATTCTGCAGGTGTGAGCATGTGGGACCAGATGGTTCACAATGCAGTGCCTTCAGAGTGAGAACAGGGATCGCAGAACCTGAGCTCAATTATGGATGCCTGTATGTGCTCCAGAAATGTGCTCCTGGTTTAAAATCGCTTACTCATGGAACATTGGATTGTAGGCCCTAGACTGAGGCACTCAGACCTAATCCTGGAAAGCCATGGTCCAAGGTTTCATTGGTGCCATTTTATGAGGCAATTAAAGATGGATACAGGAAGACTTTAGTAGTGGACAGAGGTAACCCAGAGAGCACTCTGGTTCTCCAGGTCCTATGGGTTTAGCTGTAAGACTAATGGAATTGACAGAGGTCAGCCTCCGGGCCTCCACTGACTACATTTTAGAAAGATAAAGGAGAGTCAAGCTTATCTGGTCCTGGTGCCTGTCTCCTGTAGTAAATGTACATCATTACGACGTCTCCTGTATCTACTTCCTCCTGCTCCCAACTTCCTCTAGTTTGACACCATGATCAGATACAGTGGGGAGAACAAGTATTTGATACACTGCCGATTTTGCAGGGTTTCCTACTTACAAAGTATGTAGAGGTTTGTAATTTTTATCATAGGTACACTTCAACTGTGAGAGACGGAATCTAAAACAAAAATCCAGAAAATCACATTGTATGATTTTTAAGTCATTCATTTGCATTTTATTGCATGACATAACTATTTGATCACCTACCAACCAGTAAGAATTCCGGCTCTCACAGACCTGTTAGTTTTTCTTTAAAAAGCCCACCTGTTCTCCACTCATTACCTGTATTAACGGCACCTGTTTGAACTCGTTACCTGTATAAAAGACACCTGTCCACGCACTCAATCAAACAGACTCCAACCTCTCCACAATGGCCAAGACCAGAGAGCAGTGTAAGGACATCAGGGATAAAATTGTAGACCTGCACAAGGCTGGGATGGGCTACAGGACAATAGGCAAGCAGCTTGGTGAGAAGGCAACAACTGTTGGTGCAATTATCAGAAAATGGAAGAAGTTCAAGATGACGGTCAATCACCCTCGGTCTGGGGCTCCATGCAAGATCTCACCTCGTGGGGCATCAATGATCATGAGGAAGGTGAGGGATCAGCCCAGAACTACACGGCAGGATCTGGTCAATGACCTGACATAGAGCTGGGACCACAGTCTCAAAGAAAACCATTAGTAACACACTACGCCGTCATGGATTAAAATCCTGCAGCGCACGCAAGGTCCTCCTGCTCAAGCTAGCGCATGTCCAGGCCCGTCTGAAGTTTGCCAATGACCATCTGGATGATCCAGAGGAGGAATGGAATGGAATTGGAATTCTTTGGGGATGCTTTTCTGCAAAAGGGACAGGACGACTGCACCGTATTGAGGGGAGGATGGATGGGGGCATGTATCGCGAGATCTTGGCCAACAACCTCCTTCCCTCAGTAAGAGCATTGAAGATGGGTCGTGGCTGGTTCTTCCAGCATGACAACGACCTGAAACACACAGCCAGGAAAACTAAGTAGTGGCTCCGTAAGAAGCATCGCAAGGTCCTGGAGTGGCCTAGCCAGTCTCCAGACCTGAACCCAATATAAAATCTTTGGAGGGAGCTGAAAGTCCGTATTGCCCAGCGACAGCCCCGAAACCTGAAGGATCTGGAGAAGGTCTGTATGGAGGAGTGGGACAAAATCCCTGCTGCAGTGTGTGCAAATCTGGTCAAGAACTATAGGAAACGTATGATCTCTGTAATTGCAAACAAAATTGCAAACAAAGGTTTCTGTACCAAATATTAAGTTCTGCTTTTCTGATGTATCAAATACTTATGTCATGCAATAAAATCAAATTAATGACTTAAAAATCATACAATGTGATTTTCTGGATTTTTTTTTTTTTTTTAGATTCCGTCTCTCACAGTTGGAGTGTACCTATGATAAAAATTACAGACCTCTACATGCTTTGTAAGTAGGAAAACCTGCAAAATCGGCAGTGTATCAAATACTTGTTCTCCCCACTGTATACAACATTTACAGTAATGTTTTCCAGGTGAAAACAAATGGATGTGGAGAAAGGGAACTATCAGCACACCGTTTCTGTACTCCCACAGTTTGCTTTTGCAACCTTTACACGAAAGGGACCTGGTCAGGTATTTCGGGAGACTCGGCACCTTTTGAAATTTGTTGGATGGATGTGACAAAGAAGAGTGACACACAGAGAGAGTGGATGGGGATTGGTAAAAACAGAGGATACGGAAGGAAAGTAAAGGGAAATTACCAACCTTTCCTGCCAGTGCTGTAGCACATTGCTGGAGGGTTGATGCTCTTAGGGACTTCCTGGTTGGTGGTTTCCTTGGTGACCACTGTACCTTTGAGCTTACATTTGGTAGCTTCCAGAGATTTCAGCTTCTTGGCATGTTTTGTTCCTTTGTAGTGGGCTACGGCTTGGCTCTGTGAGAAGAACAAATAGCAGGCTCAATTTAAACCAGGCCAAATTATGACCAAAAACGAACTCAAATCAGTGACCCATGAAATATACAACACAGTGAGCAGGCATCACAAAGCATTGCCTTTTATAGTGCTGATTAAACACAAACTTTAAAGGGGTTCAGCATCAAAAGAACATCCATGACAATAACAAAGACCATGCGCTGCAGAGTTTAGTCCAATTATATTTACAATGTTATCCATGCTCCTTTGCCTGTTATGTGATTTTTTTTTCCTTTATCTTACATCTCAGTATAGTATCAATGGCCATGTGATGGGTGAATCTGTGATAGTCTGATGTATTATTGATGTAGCTGTTTGAATTTAGAGTCCAGACACGATTTGTCCAAGATTCACCTTCACAACGGATTTACCCGGACTCGTGGACTGGATCACATGCACATACTTCCTGGCTGACTTTGCCCGTGGCAGGAAAGGAAGGTATTAGGAAAAATGGTATTGCCTTTTGTGCCAACCGCATCCCCAGTAGGGCATTGTTAGCGTCTGTATGGGCTACGAGGGAAGTTTCAATCAAAACCATTGAGACAAAGAATTCTTACTTGCTGTTTGCAATTTTTAGGAGAAAATGAGTTTTCTCCATGCCAATTAGAGCAAATCAACAAAATGGAAATTTCCAGATAAAACTCCTTTTCTCTGCACTCAACATAAATTGATTTAGTCTGTGGAGGTCATAGACAATTATTGGCATTGGAAAATGCATACAATACTAATCCTCTGCTCCAAGGAACCCAAAAAAAGCCAAGCATGGCACTAGCTAGTTTTCCATCCAGTTGGCAACAGATTTTCATGCGAATATTCTAAAATCTGAATTAAGATATTTTGCCACCAAAGATCTATGCACGATGACGTTGTACATATAAACATATTTTGTTATACTATTCCAGTAAATATATAAATTAAATGGATTTCCATCGCATTTTCAACTCAAGTGATCGTTTTGTCAGAATAAATGTTGCGTTTTATAGCGAATCTTTGGTCTTGGCACGTGCGGTGCGGGTAGGCTACCTACACGATGAGAGCAAGATTATTTTTGTTTTTCAAACGGCAGCCAAGCATCGATTATCATGCCATCAGAATAAGACGCTAGATATTTATTGGAAAGGAGCATCAAGCTCATCAACTTGCACTTTTACCACCCTGTAAAGTTCATCATCACTTATTTCATCTGTAGCCTAATATACAGCCTGCTGTAACGAGTCGTAGTGGAAAGAACACACAATATCATCGCGTGATTTAACATTTACTTCGATATGATGATTATTCTATCAATATGTGCACATAAATGCATTTCCACCGCATTATATATTTTGCAGAAACAAAAATATCCCACTTTGTCGTTTGACATTTGGAAAGTTTACCGACAAAATGTGCTGTTTCCATCAGGCCTGTCATGACATGTTTAATTCGACATGTCCTTTACACGCATAAAAAGGTCGGATGGAAATCTGGTTAATGTCTATGTTATCTTTACTCCAATATATTGCTTCTTATATCATACTCCAGGTATCCAAGCCATCAGTAGATTTTTTTTGCCAGAAGACACAAGTGATATGGATGAGTGTTTAGTGCAATCAAGACCATAATTCATCTTTCATTAGAGCAATGATGTTGAAAAATTGCCTTAATGATGATACTTGCGGTTTGACACAGACCTGATTAAGGTGGGGAAGGAGGTAATTCGTTTTTGGATGGTCTATAAGTGAGAAAGACATCTTATGGAAAATGACTGGCAAATAGCCATTTAGTCAGTCAATTAACGCACAGAAAATACAAATTCATTCCCACGTGGTATTTAATGTTCTGTGCATTCTTTAAATCATGCTTAAAATATACAAAAATTGACATTTTTTGGTTGGGTTATAGTCACTATGTTACTGTATATGGGTGGCTGTATGGAAATATCTTGCTGGCGGTGTAATTAGATCAATAAAACCATGTGTAAGGAAAAAGATTCCAATCTGGACAAAGAAGTCCAAACAAAGGTATAACAGAGTTATGTGTGCTTGTGAGAGAGGGAGAGAAAGAATGAGAATGCTGTAGCAGGCCTCACTCTCCAATGACTTGCATTGGAATTATTTCTATATATACAGTTCCAGACATAAGTTTGGACACACCTACTCATTCAAGGGTTTTTCTTTGTTTTTACTATTTTCTACATTGTAGAATAATAGTAAAGACATCAAAACTGGAACCAAAAATCTCAAATTTGGACTCATCAGACCAAAGGAATGGTCAAATGTCCATTACTTGTGTTTCTTGGCCCAAGCAAGTCTCTTCTTCTTATTGGTGTCCTTTAGTAGTGATTTCTTTGTAGCAATTTGACCATGAAGGTCTGATTCGCACAGTTTCCTCTGAACATTTAAAAAAAAATGTTTTACCTTTATTTAACTTGGCAAGTCAGTTAAGAACAAATTCTTATTTTCAATGACAGCCTAGGAACAGTGTTAACAGGTTAACTGCCTGTTCAGTGGCAGAATGACAGATTTGTACCTTGTCAGCTTGGGGATTTGAACTTGCAACCTTTTGGTTACTAGTCCAACACTCTAACCACCAGGCTACCCTGCCGCTCCAGCTGGAGATGTGTCTGTTACTTGAACTCTGTGAACCATTTATTTGGGCTGCAATTTCTGAGGCTGATAACTATTGAACTTATCATCTGCAGCAGAGGGAACTCTGAGTCTTCCTTTCCTGTGGTGGTCCTCATGAGAGCTAGTTTCATCATAGCGCTTGATGGTTTTTGCGACTGCACTTCAAGAAACGTTTAAAGTTCTTGAAATGTTCAGGATTGACTAACCTTCATGTCTTAAAGTAATGATGGACTGTGGTTTATTTTTGCTTATTTGAGCTGTTCTTGCCATAATATGGACTCGGTCTTTTACAAAATAGGGTTATCTTCTGTATACCACCCCTACCTTGTCACAACAGCTCCAACACTAACCCATGAAGCCAAACACCATGATGATGACTCAGGTTTAGAGCTGGAACTGCTTCATCTGCAATACTGCTATTCACTTTGGTAGATGGAGACACTCATAACGATGCATTCAATCGATCCAGGGCAGCAAGTTGAAGAAGAAGAAAAGCAGATACTTCAGGCCCTTTTTATAGACTGACATGGTCTGTCAACAGCCAAACAAGAGGTGGAGAGAATCCGTGTGAAGTTCTCCACAGCGTGAGACTGGTTTGGTGGTAGTGAGTGTTTGTGGCTTGTGTTTTACTGGTCACCAATCAGAACATCAGTAGTTCTCTCCTCAGGTTGAAATGGGAGGAGACATCCTCCTCTAAAGAATGACTCTTAAGGTAAAAATTGTTTTACTGTTTGACCAAGACATTTGAGAGCTGTGTCAGTTTATTGAGGCACTTTTGACTTAGTGCAGAGGACAACTGGGTGGGAACATCCCAATAATATGGTACAATGGAAAGACCCCTTTAATTAAATAATATTGTATGTATTTTAGTTGTTTTTCACCACTCAAAAGTCCAGGTATTCTGTTCTTCACTAAGTTAAGCTACACGCACCATCCACCACCCAAACAACCTCCAAGTCCACCAGGTTTCTCCATCCAATTTAAACTCCTATATAGTCAATCTGCAAAGATGATAAAGTATTTTTGATGTCCAAGTGACATCAAACTGAAATTTCTTCTCCCTATCTCGGCACCACGGAGATTTGATAGGTAAACACCATCTTTATCTGTTTGCTCAGGAGTTGTGATTGATGGCTGGGATGGATGATGATTATCCTGAGCTAGACCTCAATGTAGAAGAAATATTAACCGTCGCATTGAGTAATCACTAGCACATTGGGGCCCTGAATAGATAGCTAGCTTCCTTATTGGATGAAGTATGACAATGCCATTTTGTAATGCTACTGAATTAACTACCCCTGGCTCAAAAATGTGTTTTCAATTGTAGGAAAATGTGATTTGATGGTAAGAACAAGGAAATTGAACAGTTAGATTCCATGCATTTTAGTAATGAGGGTTACTTCAGAACTACTTTGTTTATTATTAACAACAACTGCTGTCATGTATTGCAAGATAACAGTTGCTTACTCCAACTTTAACGTCTTTGTAAGAAAGTTGCCCTAGATTGCAAAGATGTTGTGCTGGATATATTATTCAGGACACATCCCCATATGAGACAAGCAACATCGTTTGCTATTTCACAACTGACATCTTATATAAGGATGTAATGTGTCCCCTTTAATAACAAATGACATATACTTTTGAAGATCCATGAGCCCGTTATGTCTTATGTTTCAAGCAAGACTTTGTTGGAAGTATGACCTCATTAACATCTGCTGGGATCCTGTAAATATGGGTTGAACAAGTAGGAGTGGACCGTCGTGCTTTGTTATTCAGTCTAATACGACTCAACACAACACAGGTTCATCGAGGGCATTTGGACCCGTGTGATCTCCAGAAGCTCCCTCACCTGTGAGTTGAATCTCAGTTGGCACACGCTGCACGAGACGTGTCTTCTTTTCGTCAAGGGATGAACTCCAAACGTGTGATGCATAACAGCTTTCTGAACTGGGTCCATCTGGGGGGAGAGAGAAGAGTATAGAATCTAAGTGAGATACAGTGTTAGAGCGGACCTCTAAATCAACCACCTTACATCCTTTGGTGTGGTGGAAAGAGAAAATGATTTTCTTTAGAGCAGGGTTCCCTAACTCAGGCAGGTGATTTTTATTTTTAAATGGATTTTTTCTTTTCTTCTACTGCTGAACACAAAAGACTGTAAAAACACCAGCAAATCATCAGCTCCAAGTGATTTTAATTTTGGGAATCTGTTCCAAAGTATTCCCACGCACAGTAGAGATATATGTGATCGCATACAAAGCAAGTGATTTAAAATGATTATGTTCTAGTCAAATATTATATCTGTTTGGGCTTCTTGAGGCCAATTAGCTGTCTACAAATTAATTATGTTCCCGCCCCCCTGACCATCCGCTCAAGAAAAGATTGGCCTGCGGCTGAATATAGTTGATGAGCCCTGCTTTAGAGCTTCTTCGGGGGTTAGACGTTGAGACACCAGTCTCAATGTCAACAGTGAAAAGGCGACTCTGGGATTCTGGCCGTCTAGGCAGAGTTGAAGAGAAAAAGCCATATCTCAGACTGGCCAATAAAAATAAAAGATTAAGATGGGCAAAAAAACACAGACACTGGCCGGAGGAACTCTGCCTAGAAGGCCAGCATCCCGGAGTCACCTCTTCACTGTTGACGTTGAGACTGGTGTTTTGCAGGTACTATTTGATGAAGCTGCCAGTTGAGGACTTGTGAGGCATCTGTTTCTCAAACTAGACGCTCTAATGTACTTGTCCTCTTGCTCAGTTGTGCACCGGGGCCTCCCACTCCTCTTTCTATTCTGGTTAGAGCCAGTTTGCGCTGTTCAGTGAAGGGAATAGTACACAGGATTGTACCAGATCTTCAGTTTCTTGGCAATTTCTCACATGGAATAGCCTTCATTTCTCAGAACAAGAATAGACTGACAAGTTTCAGAAGAAAGTTCTTTGTTTCTGGCCATTTTGAGCCTGTAATTGAACCCACAAATGCTGATGCTCTAGATACTCAACTAGTCTAAAGAAGGCCAGTTTTATTGCTTCTTTAATCAGCACAACGGTTTTTAGCTGTGTTCAACATAATTGCAAAAGGGTTTTCTAATGATCAATTAGCCTTTTAAAATGATAAACTTGGATTAGCTAGCACAACGTGCCATTAGAACACAAGAGTGATGGTTGCTGATAATGGGCCTCTGTACGCCTATGTTGATATTCCATTCAAAATCAGACGTTTCCAGCTACAACAGTCATTTACAACATCAACAATGTCTACACTGTATTTCTGATCAATTTGATGTTATTTTAATGGACAAAAAAATTCATTTTCTTTCAAAAACAAGGACATTTCTAAGTGACCCCAAACTTTTGAACGATAGTGTACATAGACGGGTTAGCTGACAATGTCACAAAAACGATGAATGTCCACAGCAGATGTCTGTGTGTTGTTTTGATTCTGGACTGTCAGATAGCTAACAACAATGACAAGAAGCTGCAAAAATTTGCTTGCTAGCTAACCAACTACTGTAGCGATGTATTTGAGTGTACAACGAGTAACAATAAGTGACAATATGTTTTCAATAAAGATATGGAGAGGAAATATAGTTTTGATGTTGTCAACAATCTTTGATTTTAAGCCAACCCTGCCGGTTGTGCTCCACAGTTACGCACGCATTGGTTTATTGCTAAGTATCCCACCTGTATATAGATCTAGATCTATAGGTCTATAACTATACTATTAAAAGGGAACTTTCTACAAGAACATAATTGGATTAACGCAATCATAAAATGTTTGCAGAAGTTTGTGACTAGAGCAAAACTGTGGGTGAATTGAAGAAACAGGTGTGTTATGCAACATTCTTCCATTGTAAATCTCACCCAAGTTTCGGAGAGAAGATGACACATGAACCTGGCACAGGTCCCTGGCAAGGAAAGCTTCAGTACAGATACATTAGCTACAGCCTGCTGGGAAATAGGCTAATATGGAGGACTGGAAACGTATTGAGTGTGAGAAACATCTGTGCCACGGAAAAAGGATGACCTTCGACTTGAAACACGCACTGGGCTTGAGTGTCAGAAATGCCATCACAATCAGTGTCAAATTAATATTAGGCTATGTAGACTTAGAATAATACACAATACACCAAGGTTACTAGGGAAGTACCTCACACAAGTAACCTTGGTGTGTTTCGGTGTATATTCAGTAAATGTTCACATAGCCTCATCACATAACGTTCACAGAACTCTCTTCTCGATCTACTGTATAAAATCTGTCCATTACACAGTCCTCCACCACTCAGCTGCGGTCTAAGGCCCCGTACACACTCCGGTTGTACAACTGATGTACAACGTATTTGACACGATGGTGATACAACCTGATAGAGTTTGTCTGCTATTTTTTTTTTTACGGTTTCTCCCCAGCGCTTGAGTAATTATTTTGGTTGTATCACAACCGTTTATCTCTGTTGTATCACAACCGTTTAAACAAATGTGTTGCAAATCAGCTCACACTTGAGTGTGAACAGGGCCTTAGCCAGCACAGCTGCATTCCTAGCAGCACATTATTCCTCCACCACACTCTCTCATCAGCCACCCACTGCGCCACATACTCCACAGAGAACCTCCTGCTGGGAGCCGGCTTCAATTGAGATATCTCCCCATCCACACACACATCTTTATGCTAAGTCACATGCCTGCTATCAAAGCCCATGGACGTGTCGTTTTCCCTATTTTATTCTCTCCGTCCGAGCGAGTGTCTCCTTTCATTCATGTGTCCTCTGTGATTCATGCTGATGTGTTGGGGAGATGTCAGGGGACCATCACCCCTGACGATAGAGAAATAACCAGGCTGTTTAATGGATATTATCTGACAGCCGACAGCAGCCTGTCTGTCATACAGTTCATCACGTCGGACGTGAGACCGGTTCACTCAGAGCAGAAGATAATGCAACAAGACTAGACAGTGATGAGACGCGGTGGCTGTGTGTGGGTGGGTGACTTTCACTTCCTAACTGTGATAAACTGGACAAACACAACACTGAGCACTATTTTTGTTAATTTATCAACATGATATTTTCTATATGCCCATACGAGGCCCACACATCACTGCATAAAACATGAGGTCAAATGAATCCATAGATCAGCCTTTTTGCAAAGTGTCACAATTATAATCAAAATTATAGTATTTTGTGTTCTTATACATTTAGTAAAATATTGTGGCCAGCAGCTCAAATGCTGCCCAGTTACACAGAGAGAGAGAGAGAGAGAGAGAGAGAGAATGAATGAATGAATGAATGACTGGTCAACACACTGAGCTAGCCTCCACCGTGTGGTCTGAATGTTCCATTCACGGCCGCCACGCACGCTTACCATTAACTAAAGTGGGATGAATGGCCTGTCAAAATGAATCCTCCCTCCTATGCGTTTCCCAATTACCTCGCTGCCTAGGCCAGTCAGTTAGTTATCAGCAGACATGCCGCTATAGATTGTTGCCACACCAAAACATTTGCAAGTCAAATGCGGGGGACGCTCATAACTTATAATGAGAAACAACAAGCTTCCCAGGTGTTAATAAAAACGCAAACCCTCACATGAGAGGAAGTTGAGAGGGGAAGAGAGGAAGCAATGATGTCTGAGGGGTGAAGAGCAGAGTGTCTGCTGTGAACTGAGTGCACTACTAGTGGATGTATCCCCTGAAGATGCTGAAAGACTGAGATAGAGAAAGATCAATCCATTTCCCCCCGTCTTAGTACAACTGTTAAACTTTGAGTTCTTTTTTGTAATCATATACTGTGAGAAGTGAATATGTTTGGTGTGATATGGATTTGTTTGCAACAGGAGGAGAGAGTGGGAGAATGAGAGAGAAGAGAGAGAGACGAGAAGAATTTCCCCATAGTGTACTTGAGTGAGTTACTGGATAGGAAAATTCACAGTGACCGTAAATAGAATGAAACTCATAGAATCTTGATTCAATTTAATATTCTAATAGGATTATGAGTCCGTTACTGCAGATCAATTTGACCTTCTTCTAAGTGTTAACTTGGCTCAAAAAGCCCCAGGGAACAGTCTGTTTTCTTTCTATTGTTGCACTTGTTTCTCTCCTCCTTAGGGTTGAAGCATCCCAAACTGAAAGGGATTCACGTGTGTTTCTTCACCATGTATAGAGGAAAATAGGTCTAGTGGATCTCAGTGGAATTTGTGTGTGTACTGTACTTGTGTGTGTGTGTGTTTATCATTACTATGCAAAGGGGCAGTAGCACTATTGAGCTCTTCAATTGGGCTTCTTATTCAATATACCACACTGAAGGCTGGAGTGGGGGTTCATTATGCACATTGCTCCTGTGGATATTGCTGCTTTTTAAAAGGGGTTTTAAGGGGTTTTGGATTCTATAAAAGGATTTAAGTTTTATGCTGTTGTTCCCCTTGATGCAGGCACTTACTGTCAGTAACGCTAACTAAGAGTGCTAAATGATTAAAATGTAAGTGGTTAGCGAGAGAGTGAGAGAGAGAGAGAGAGAGAGAGAGAGAGGAGAGAGAGAGAGGGGAGAGAACCTGAATGGACTACTTTCGATGAACACAGAGCAAGCACAAGTACAATTCTATCTCTCCCTCTATTTCTCCTCTCTCCTTATAACCCAGTCTTTCTCCCCCTCTCTCTCTGCTCTTTTTCTCCGTTGCGCCTCTCGTTCCACTTATCTATCCCTCGGCTTTCTGCTTCTTGTCTCAGATTGTATTTTCTCCAGTATGAGTGGTACTTTAGAACGTTCCCATCGGTCTTCACCGCTGACCCCTCTTCACCGCTGACCCCTCTTCACCGCTGACCCCTCTCACACCATCAAGATCTGTTAGGATGAAATATTGATCTAGGGTGTCTCCTCTGCTCCCCAGAGCCACCTGGCTGCCTCACACTGTCCCCGACCTGCTCAGATGAAAATGTAACACCTTAACCCCTTAACCCCTGCCACACCCACCCCTTGCCTCAGAACAAAGCACATCTGAGCTCCATCAAATTGTCCTTATCTGTAGTACTGTCAAGCGTGACATGATATAAAAGCCCTAACACCTAAAAAAGTAACTTTGAACGTTATGAAACAACTCTTAAATAGGGGTTGAATACATTTAACTGCACCCCCCCCCCCCCCCCCCCCACACACACACATCTTATTTGAATGAATCCATCTACTACTAAAATATAATGTCTTCACAGGTCTTGAGCCAAACTCACCACAATAATAAGGTGTATACAGTCGAATATACATCACATTTAATCTCTGTACTGTAGGTCAAGTTGATGTGGTTCGATAGTGTTTTGCTAAATTCTTCCATAACCCGATTTCTAATCGATCAATCTATCAAACCTCTCTCTCTGGCAACACCCCACTGGGAATTATTCTCTCATGACCTTGTTCAATGAAATCTAAGATGAAACAATTTATCTTTGCATAATATTATACCATGAATATCAAACAAGAACAATATTCATAATAATGAAAGAAACACCTACATTGCATTTGAATTCCTCTTTTCCAAATCAATGCCCTGAAATGAGAAATGCATGGCTTACCTGCAAACACAGAGTATAATAATGGTGAACACTTTAATATCAATGAATTCAAGGGTTTTACACACATGCCTACACTGCTTGAAGCAGTGCCCGCCCTTGGCATACTGTAAGATACATAGGCGGTTGCCTAAGCAAGGGTTTTCCAAACTCGGTCCTGGGGCCCCCTCTGGGTGCACGCATTGGTTTTTGCCCTAGCACTACACATCCAATTCAAATAAATCAAAGCTTGATGGTGAGAGGGTTATTTGAATCAGCTATGTAGAGCTAGGGCAGAAACCAAAACGTGCACCCGGACGGGGCCCCAGGACCGAGTTTGGGAAACCCTTGCATAGGCGACTCTGGCCTAGGCCCCCGACCCCCTTACTGTTGAGGAAAACACCATTTCTAAGTTTAGTGGTGCATCAAGCAGTTTTCCTCTTCTTACCGACAGTCAAATCAAATCAAATGTTATTGGTCACATACACATGGTTAGCAGATGTTATTGGTCACATACACATGGTTAGCAGATGTTATTGGTCACATACACATGGTTAGCAGATGTTATTGGTGACATACACATGGTTAGCAGATGTTATTGGTCACATACACATGGTTAGCAGATGTTATTGGTCACATACACATGGTTAGCAGATGTTATTGGTGACATACACATGGTTAGCAGATGTTATTGGTCACATACACATGGTTAGCATATGTTATTGGTCACATACACATGGTTAGCAGATGTTATTGGTCACATACACATGGTTAGCAGATGTTATTGGTCACATACACATGGTTAGCAGATGTTAATGCGAGTGTGGCGAAATGCTTGTGCTTCTAGTTCCGACAGTGCAGCAATATCTAACAAGTAAAATCTAACAATTCCCGAAACAAAAACCTAAGTAATGAATGTAATAAGAATGTCTAAATATATGGCTGAGCAATGTCAGAGGGGCATAGGCCAAGATGAATAAGATAGTATAGAATACAGTCTCTACATACAAGATGAGTAATGCAAGATATGTAAACATTGTTAAAGTGGCTAGTGTTCCATTTATTAAAGTGGCCAATGATTTCAAGTCTGTATATAGGCAGCAGCCTCTCTGTGCTAGTGATGGCTGTTTAACAGTCTGATGGCCTTGAGACAGAAGCTGTTTTCAGTCTCTCGCTTCCAGCTTCGATGTACCTGTTCTGACCTCGCCTTTTGGATGATGGAGGGGTGAACATGCAGTGGCTTGGGTGGTTGTTGTCCTTGGTTATCTTTTTGGCCTTCCTGTGACATTGGGTGCTGTAGGTGTCCTGGAGGGCAGGTAGTTTGCCCCAGATGATGCGCTGTGCAGACCGAACCACCCTCTGGAGAGCCCTGCGTTTGTGGGCGGTGCAGTTTCCGTACCAGGCGGTGATACAGCCCGACAGGATCCTCTCAATTGTGCAACTGTAAAAGTTTGTGAAGGTTTTAGGCGACAAGCCAAATTTCTTCAGCCTCCTGAGGTTGAAGAGGCGTTGTTGTGCCTTCTTCACCACACTGTCTGTGTGGGTGGACCATTTCAGTGATATGTACTCAGAGGAACTAAAAACTGTTTCCTGAAGTCCACGATCATCTCCTTTGTTTTGTTGACGTTGAGTGAGGGGTTATTTTCCTGACATCACACTCCGAGAGTCCTCACCTCCTCTCTGTAAGCTGTCTCATCGTTGTTGGTAATCAAGCCCACTACTGTTGTGTCATCTGCAAACTTGATGATTGAGTTGGAGGCGTGCATGTCAACGCAGTCATGGGTGAACAGGGAGTACAGGAGGGGGCTGAGCATGCACCCTTGTGGGGCCCCAGTGTTGAGGATCAAGTGGAGATTGTTGTTTCCTACCTTCACCACCTGGGTCAGGAAGTCCAGGACCCAATTGCATAGGGCGGTGTTGAGACCCAGGGCCTCAAGCTTAATGATGAGCTTGGAGGGTACTATGGAATTGAATGCTGAGCTATAGTCAATGAACAGCATTCTTACATAGGTAGTGTGATGGCGATTGCATCGTCTGTGGACCTATTGGGGTGGTAAGCAAATTGAAGTGTGTCTAGGGTGACAGGTAAGGTGGAGGTGATATGATCCTTGACTAGTCTCTCAAAGCACTTCATGATGACAGAAGTGAGTGCTACGGGGCAATAGTCATTTAGTTCAGTTACCTTTGCATTATTGGGTACAGGAACAATGGTGGCCATCTTGAAGCATGTGGGGACAGCATACTGGGATAGGGATTGATTGAATATGTCCGTAAACACACCAGCCAGCTGGTCTGCGCATGCTCTGAGGACGTGGCTAGGGATGCCGTCTGGGCCGGCAGCCTTGCGGGGGTTAACACGTTTAATTGTCTTACTCACGTCGGCCATAGAGAAGGAGAGCCCAGAGTCCTTGGCACTGTGTTATCCTCAAAGCGGGCAAAGAACGTGTTTAGCTTCTCTGGCAGCAAGACTTCTGTCTCGGCGACGTGGCTGGTTTTCCTTTTGTGGTCCGTGGTTGTTTGTAAACCCTGCCACATGCGTCTTGTGTCTGAGCCGTTGAATTGTGACTCCACTTTGTCCCGATATTGACATTTTGCCTGTTTGATTGCCTTGTGGAGTGATCGTGTACTCTGTTTAGTATTCTGCCACATTCCCCGTCACCTTGCCATGGTTAAATGTGGTGGTTCGTGCCTTCAGTTTTATGCAGATGCTGTCATCTATCCATGGTTTCTGGTTAGGGTAGGTTTTAATAGTCACAGTGGGTATAACATCTCCTATACACTTCTTGATAAACTCAGTGACCGTTTCATTAGCCCATGTTAGCTAATATTTTTTAGGTTGGTAAGTTAGTCTACCCAGCTATCTAAACTTGTAGTAATCATGGCTGAATTACCAACTGGGCACGAAGGGCCTAGGGTGTCCAGAGGCACTGACTTCCAGGAGGCCTGTCATGCCAAATAGTGTCCCCCTGCCAAAGAGTGCCCCTGCTATTGTAGTATTCTGTTTGTATGTAGTTTGCATTTCAATGGCATCCCTCAAAGAGATTTTATTTTATCTTTCCAACCAGGCAAAGCACAATGAAGGCACTACTGATCTCGACAAGAGGCGCAAGAGGTATCTAGCTATAATTTACCCTGATCAATCAAATGGATAGGTATAAGCAATTATGAATTATAAACTTTATTACAACTGCACTTAACTAGGTGTCTTTGCTAGACAAACACATCCAGACAGACAGACAGACAGACATCTGGGCAAGTGAAATAACCTTTTGTTTATCAATCACATTCTATTATATCTGAAATTATTGTGAGTTCAATGAATGTCATATCAGAGAGCACACAGCGTATCAATTTGTGACTTTGTGCTAAAAGGTCAGTACCTGCCTAGCCTGCCAGAAGTTTGAGAAGGTGAAGACTGTGGCGCCAGAGTTGAAGCCTGTCATGACGCTAGCCCTTTCAGTGAATTGGCTAGCAGAGATGTGAACAACCCCCCTCTCCTGTTAGCAGTTTTACAACTTTACAACCACGTCCTAAATTCCATGCAGAGAATATTGTCTTCCTGACCATGCAATATGGGAGAGAGAGGGTCACAGTAGAACAAAGGAACTCTCCCGCCAAATTCTACTACATTTTAACAATATTCTTTTTTTGGAGAATGTGTATACGGTTGGTGGAGAAGCCAGCTACAACCCGGTCCGTTTTGTTTCATGTTTGTGACCTCATGAAAGAAAATACAGCCACATTACCCTAACTCTGTTTATACAGGTTCCTCAGTTACAATGCTTGCATCTAATTATTGTATAAAATGAATGAGTAAAGATGAAACTATTAGCGAAATGATGTAATGTGATGTTAACCTTTAAAATGAGAGAATTGGCCTTCCATATAAAGTAAACTAAAGTAAACATACAGTATAAACTAATTCAGTAGCCACACACAAGTGAATAGACATTGGTTGGAAATGATGAACAAACACATTTTCCACTATTGAATAAAAGCCTCCTTGACGAACTCTGAACTATTGATCACCTAAAAAAGAAGCACATACTAAACTAGCATATATTAGACTGCAGCTGAACATATGCACAAATCCAGTACGAGAACACTGACCGACGAGGAAGCATCTTCAGAGTGAGATGAACCTCTCAGACCACGTGAACCTCTCACATGATGAAACTGAAGATTCCTCAAAGGACGAGGGTGACATTGAATGGGCAAACCAGTGCCTCACATCACCAGCTCAACTATCGAAGCCAGCTTCACGTAAATACAATGCATTGCTTTTCCGAATGAGCGATCGTTAGTGACATATGTATTTATGTGGGAATAGCTTCCCAGGTCTGATAGAGACCCATGGTCCTTAGTCTTCTTTCCAAAAAACCCTTCTCTTCTCTCTGAATCTATTGTGTTATAACCAAACTGTTTTTTTTAGTCCAGTAGGGACGGTATTTACTGTATAATGTTATTATGTATTGTATATTCTGTAATTGTTTAATTAGTTCGTAAATAAATAATTGAGCCAATTTGTGTACGGATGACTCATAAGCAAAGGCTGAGGTTGTGCAGATAACCAAGAATTTTATGACGTTCAGATGAGACTGATATTTGGTAAAGAATAATTAATGACTAATTGACTGCTATTGATATAAAAGATCTTCAGATCTTTAGGAGAGGATTCGGGAGATAGCCACTCTATATAAACTAATGCTTCTGTGGTGCCCCAGGTTATTAATGGTTTAATTGTTGCATGGTTTAATTCAATCACATAATCAATTACACGTTAGGTAATCAATTTGAAAATAGCATGTCATCTCATTAAAGAAGTCAGAGACACGACAAGCCCATCAAAGTTGTTTCACCATGATCAGTAAGTGTAACAATACCATTTTTGCCTTGATAAGTTGTTTTGTAATGCTTGCTTGCTTTAATAATTATAGAGTGTGTGTGTGTGTGTGTGTGTGTGTGTGTGTGTGTGTGTGTGTGTGTGTGTGTGTGTGTGTTAGTATTCTTACAAATATGAACATCTGCATACTGCATGACACAGATACAGGTAAGAATAAAATGACCTCTCTAACACTTTAAATGTTAGGGGTGGACCTCATCGGACCCTTCACAAAATCCAGGAATGGCAACAGCTGTTGTCTGACAGCGACCGATCACTTCACCAAGTGGGTGGAAGCAATATTCATTAAGGTCAGTAACGGGAGAGAATGTGCTTTACTCCAAATTCCCTCCTGTAACCTATTAAAAGGGGTGCTTGGAACCAAAAATAGATTTTAGTTTTGTATGATACCAATCAAGAACGAGACTGGCGAGGCCACCTCAAGGTGATGATGGACATCTTCAACACCCACAGTTCTCCTGTGGGTGTTGAGGCCATCTTGAGTGAAACAAGGTACAGATGTTATTGGTTATGTTCTGTTTTTTTATTGACATTTTATGGTACATAAGACATATTTCAATATCTCACATTGTCAATAGATATCCCTTTCCTACCCCCTTCTCCAGGTTTTGGATGAATGGACCAAACAGACCCTCAAGACTGCCATGGGCAAATCCCTTGACGGTACAAGGAATGGTGGGAGGACAACCTGAAGGTAATTCTCTTTGCACACAACAGCAGCGTCCAGGCTTCCACAGAGTACTCGCCGATCGCCTGATGTATGGACGGGAGCGGCAGCTGTTGACTGAGGTAAACAATGCAATAGTACTGTATGTACAATTATTGCATATAATGTAGTCTTTAAAATTTGTGATTGTCTATTGCTATTTTTGTATAATGTACTTTCAGATCACTGAAAATACACCTGATGTGGTGGAAGTTGTCAACCAGATCAGAACGCTTTCGATCTGAGAAGGATGTGTAGGCAAATGACTAGGTTCGGAAGAAGGACGAAAGGAAGACGAGACCTGGGAAACCTCACTGCTCTTTCGCTCCTAGCTGGGGTCACCATCTGTTAAGGTGAATATAAAAATCTCAGATAATAACTATTTGCATTTGCACACAAAATAACCTGATGCAGATTTTTTATCTTTGTCTTCCTAGAATTACCTCGGTGGAAGCCAACAATCTTCTCCAGTTGGAGTGGTTGGACGGTCGACCACTGAAAGCCCTGACGCCCTACACTTTGGTGAAGCCCATGAGACAAAGTCTGTTAAGCTTTGGTTGACATTTGAGAAAGCTTATAAAAAATGTACCTCCTTAATTTACCTCTCCAAATGACTATAGAACTATCGATTATCGATACTCAGGAGGTATCTCACCCAACAGAGCCATTGAGTTTGTATCAGTCTGATTCTCTGTGCTCTGAGTCGGAGGGGGACCAGCTTGAGGGGGACCAGCTTGAAGTAGGTTATACCTTCAAAAACTGTTTAAAATTACATTTCTGCCATTTATAACACTGCACTCATCCATCACATTAAATGTAACCTGTGTGTTTGCTTGTTTATGTTTGTCTCCTACCCTGTTCCCTTTACTCTGCTCCTGTTCTCCAGGACCTAGCGGTTCCGCCTAACACCCAAACGTGGATCCACCTGATGTCCTCCCTTACCAACCACCCTCCAACTTTTCATTACATCTACGGCTACTGTTGTTGTCATTATCTGTTCAGAAAGTTTTCTTGCTTCATCACACTGGGCACATAATACACTAGCACTGCAAACACAGAATAAAGAGAGCAGCAGTGCCTTGGACTTTGAAGTCCCCCTCCCGAGACTGGCTGCCTGATGAGAACAAGTGACAGGTAGAACCTCCCATCCACACAGCACCCACCTCCTCTCTATTCCACACAGCACCCACCTCCTCTCTATTCCACACAGCACCCACCCCTTCTCTATTCCACACAGCACCCACCCCCTCTCTATTCCACACAGCACCCACCCCCTCTCTATTCCACACAGCACCCACCCCCTCTCTATTCCACACAGCACCCACCCCCTCTCTATTCCACACAGCACCCACCCCCTCTCTATTCCACACAGCACCCACCCCCTCTCTATTCCACACAGCACCCACCTCCTCTCTATTCCACACAGCACCCACCCCCTCTCTATTCCACACAGCACCCACCCCCTCTCTATTCCACACAGCACCCACCCCCTCTCTATTCCACACAGCACCCACCCCCTCTCTATTCCACACAGCACCCACCCCCTCTCTATTCCACACAGCACCCACCTCCTCTCTATTCCACACAGCACCCACCTCCTCTCTATTCCACACAGCACCCACCTCCTCTATATTCCACACAGCACCCACCCCCTCTCTATTCCACACAGCACCCACCCCCTCTCTATTCCACACAGCACCCACCCCCTCTCTATTCCACACAGCACCCACCCCCTCTCTATTCCACACAGCACCCACCCCCTCTCTATTCCACACAGCACCCACCCCCTCTCTATTCCACACACCAGAATTCAGTATTTCAGCCTATGACTGCCACGTGGGTGTTCCAAGACAACTGGTGAAAATAAACGAATGACACAACTGTACCAAAAAAAGATCAGAGTTTATATATTTAAATCTTAAAATATTGGTTTTCACAGCTGTTTCACAAGGTGTTTGTTGTTGTACATTTTAAGGTATCCCTTGATGGCATTTGTTAGTTCAACATTATTCATTGTTGTATCCTAGGACCTACAATAGGTACACATATATTCAACCACAAGGGTGTACTAATGAACTATGCGAGATAGATATATTTTTTTATCATAATAGAAGAATACTGAAATAATATTAACGTAGCAATGTTTAAGACATGGATTTCAATTAGCTTCAAAATGGCACAAATTTCTTTCCACCCCATGGCAAAATATATGGAATTGCAGGAAATTATCTGTAAAACTGCACATTTTTCTCTCCGCCTCATGGCAAAATGTGTAGAATTGCAGGAAATGAACTTTAAAACTAAATCTAATTGTAAAACTACTTTTGCCCACGAGGTGGAGGGGCCTCCCAACAGATTCTCGCCTATGGCCCCCAAAAGGTTAGGGCCGGCACTGGCTTGAAGTGATATGGTCATTTTTTTTTATGTGAATGCAATGAATTATATCTTTGGAAGTTTGTAATACTACTGAGCTCTAGATATTGTAGTTTGTGTACAAATCAGAGGATGTTTCAGAGTCTCAGGGGGATAACCGTGGAGGAAGACATAAATACACATCATAAACTTTTCACATAACAGCGGAAGGGAAGTATAAATGTTCACAGAATCCCAGCTCGAAGTAGGGTGTGGCAAAAGACCACAAAACATCTCCTACGATAGGCACGTTCAGCCCTCTAGCCGCCCTAGGCTAACAATCTAAACGATGATGTAGTCTTGAAAGATTGTCAGTCTCGTAAATGCACTGGGTTAATCTTGTCTCGGTGAGAAAAATATTTCCTCTGCTAAATCTTTCCCGGGGACCGTACATGGCACGTGTGCTTAACATTAGGGAACAATCAGTGTTGCAGGTGCAAACTGCTTGCGTGACTCCCCAGCTGTTTCTGGTTTAGCAGTGAAACCTGGTACCGTGCAGACCTGAACCTCACGCACACATCCCCACAATGGACAGATGCCTCTACCTGGGGTGTGAGAAAGAGCAGTTGGGTAATACACAGAATGAACAGTTTAAGATTGATATATTGTCACCTTTTATTATTCATCGTGGCCCACTTTAAGAGCAACTAATAATGCAACAGAATCACGTTTCCTTCTTATGAAAGACTTTGAACTCGAGGGTTCATTGGTTGAGCCACTATAAATCAACCTGTGTATCATAGACTATGGGGCTACATAGACCCTTGAATGCACTGTAACACATACAGTACAGTATGATTTCTTGTCAACTTTTTCACACAACATTTTACAACGTACATAATTGTCCTATCTAAATCCATTTTGTGAATATTCTACTTTGGAGAGGGCTCACTGCAAATCTTGAGACGAGAGAAAGCACTACAAAATAAGTGAACGAGTATTGACAATACTTTGCCAAGGCAAGCTGCTGGCACAGAGCATCCCCATAAAGAATTGGCTTTAGCTCCACAGTTTATCTCTGCATTCCTACTGAGAGAGCTCTGCTGGCCGCTACCCAGGGGAGTGAAATGTTATCATGGGAGAAACCGTCAAGAAAGCGCTCGCCACATAAAGCTACTGTTAGGGGCAGAGGTTAAAAAGCACCGGGTGCTAACTGATAGCAACCATTGCAATAACCATATAGTCTGTATTGCGCGTTTACATCAGGTGGCATTTGCAAGGGCGCACCACCAGGGTGGTCCTTATCCCCACTGTGTTCTCCTCTTTGGTGGTTCAGCTGCTATCCTTATGGGAATACAATTTACAGAATCCATTAGCTGTTGCGAGACTTGCGTAAATCAAATAAAAATCCGCAAATAGTCTCCGCCCTTTGTTCTTTTTTCAAATCACGCAGCGCTCCTCCGCTATCATTTATCATCCAAAGCAAAAACAGATAAAGCCGTATGCTTATACGCAAGTGCATTTGAAACCTACATTTCCATTACTGGTATTGATAGAATAATTGACTTTTAGAGGGGGGGAGGGGGATTGAAATGGGTTGTGATGCTTGAGGGACTCCGGGCTGAAACCCATGTGTCATTCTCAGTCCGGGACTACAAAGCAATTTTCCAGCCTGCAGATCGGTAAGAAGGAATCAATATCTCACAATCCTGATTACTCTACAGAGGAAATAGAGTTTGTATTGTTTCTTCAAAACAAATGTAGGCCCCTGGCAAGATAAATGGTATTTTCAGCGGTGAAGAAAGCCCCCTTAACTGGAAACTACTTTTCCCATTCACTCCTTTCATTACACCCCCAAACCAACACCTGTCTGTGCTGAGTGTTGAGCTCTCATTCTTTTTATTTGGTTTGTTTCTGTTCTTTCACTCTGGCCAGCTCAATATCACTACTGCAGAGTTGCTGTAATCTAAAGTTCTACACCTATTTCACAGTTGGTTTCACCTTAGCCGTGAACGGCCTTCCTGCTCTGTTGTTTCTTCGGCTACAAAAACTTTCTTTCTCCCCCTGACAAATAAACCGAATGTTTTCTAGGAAATGTGAAGAGGAGATTCTACAAACCAATTCTTTCTAACATAAAATACTGCAGCACAATGCCCAGAATTGAATATGCAAAGGAAATTAGCGGGGTGTTGCGCAGCTTCTATACAGCAAATGAGTCAAAAAACGTGTATTATGTCATATATTATATATACACGGTCATATTACACAACGACACATTTCTATTCTATGAGAAGTAGCACAGCCCAGGAAGAAGGAATAGCAACCAAGGGGGAGTATAACAAAACATTGAGAAAAGATTCCTGCTATCCCTTCTGGGGAAACGTATCCTGTTTATGTGAGTCACATACTGTATTACAGAACAACATTGACTGAGAGCTGCAAGGAGACTTGGAATCTATCTCATCAGATGCAGATGCAGGTGTGGTGAAAGAAGGCGGGAAACGTGTCTGCTGAATATCACGCCAGAACTCTGACACTTTATTACACCGGAGTAGATTAACGGAAAACTGCAGTCATCTTCGTAGTCTATATGATTATTTTGCATTTTGCGAATCAGAGTGCATAAATGTTTATTGTGCTCTAGAGGCGCATAAGCAAAACTGACATTATATCTGATAAAACTGCCACCTTTCCAATAGCTGATGATGGTAAGTAGCTTTAGCTAAACCTTGTGTAGTACATTTAATAACATCTAATACCTCTCTATCTCCACTGGAAAACATTGCATGATTACCACACATGTTATTGACCCACTTCATCAATCATTTGATTGAATTGATCCCTTCTTTCTGATGAAGGGCATTGACGGTCGAAACGTCACGATTCTAACTCAAATTAAATCAATAAAGCATTGAGTTTTCAATTGTGAGTTAGAGTCTCGCCTCTTCCTTCAAAACATTGACTTGATCCCACTCGCAACAATGCTGTGAAACGTCTTCACACACAACTAACCATGGATCATTTCAAATGGACACACACATAAAAAAACGCTCCATCCCACATGCAAGAAACAGACATCACCACTTTGTTATGTCCCTGAAACCAAACCAATACAAAAGCTATGCAAGTGTAAGCAGCACAACCAAACATGGAACAATAACTTGTGCATAAACACTTTTATAGCGCTGTTGATCGTGCCAACGCTAGCTTTTACAATCACCCTACATTAATTCTGCCAGTGATTAAACGTCAAGGGCACAGAGAAAGAAGAGAGAGAGAGAGAGTGAGCGAGAGAGAGAGAGTGTGAGATAGAGAGAGAAATGGAGAGTGTATGGGAGAGGTGATTACCCCATGTTAATCCAGTATCAGCTTTCCGTGATTTGGAGGCTTCCCAGTACATTACTCATTACATGCTGAAAGGTCTGTTTAATGCAGATTAGAGGGTGAGAAGAGGAACGGAGGCAAAACTTGAACTTTCTCACGAAATCCATTCCTGATACTATCTGGCTTTCAACTGGACTATCCAAGCCTTGTTCCGTGATGATGTCCCCACTTGTCTCCTGTGTTTTCCTACAGCTGTGCTCCATATTTCTGGTTCTCTTTCAAGCAGACTTTAAATTGAGCTATCCCCCGTAATTCAAAGGCAAAAAGCTCAAGCCGTAGACTTTTATCTGTCACATATTTTCCACTAGTCATCATTTTGTGATGATTTTGCTAAATTCAAACCTGATGAGGCCACATGCAGTATTTGCCTATACTTTATATCTGCATACAAAGAAAACAGTGCAAGAGAATACAGTCAACTTCTACAATAAGTGCACATTAGATATGTGTGAAGTCTGTTCACATGCAATGTATTTAACGAGCCCCAATCCCAATATATTCTTTTAAATTACCCTGGTTGACTGCCTGCTCTGGTTTAGTGCACACATTTACGACTGTCCTATATCACTGTTTACATCAGCATCTGAAATGATTGGAAATGTATGGTCAAATGTTTGAAAGAGGCTCACACTTCAAAAGACAAATCACATGCCCTCTAACATGAATGTCATCATACTAAATCTAAACCATTGCACCAACGATATCAGATACCATACTTTATGACCTTAGCCAGACCTAACCAGGATCGTAATGCCCAATGACCTGAGCTGATCCTTATCACATGACCCTGGGCTTACCATGCTGAAGCTGGGGAAGAGGCTGACTGCTGAGGCCGTATCCAGGGGAAACGGGAGCTGGAACTGCTTCATGCCCAGAGACTGCTGGATGGTGGGTAGAGCAGGACGTATCAGCGTCGGCAGGAGGCCATTTTGACATGCATTACCTGTAGAGGAGAAGAAAGAGAATGGGCAGTGTTCAAGGGTCTGTGCTGTGGTGGTTCTCAGTTAAACAAGAGTATGATATTATGAGCAAAATGTACAATGTCTCATAGACAAAACCACCAAAAAAGTAAGATTCAAATGAGATGAAATATGAGAGCACTTGTATCTGGGGGGCTCCCAACTGTATTTGGGAGGCTCCCGAGTGGCACAGCGGTCTCAGGCACTGCATCTCAGTGCAAGAGGCATCACTACAGTCCCTGGTTTGAATCCAGGGTGTATCACATCTGGCCGTGATTGGGAGGCCCATAGGGTGGTGCACAATTGGCCCAGCGTCGTCCGGGGTAGGCCGTCATTGTAAATAAGAATTTGTTCTTAACTGCCTTGCCTAGTTAAATAAAACATTTTAAAAATGTGATATTGGTCTGCCTTCTCTAACTATGATGACCTCTCTTCTAATGAAAACAAGGCCTCTGGACTGAGTCTGAACAAGTTATAGATAAACCGAGACAATTCAGACATAGCCGACAGAGACAAATCCTGTATGATGTTAAATTGGATCATGGGAATGCCATGTCAGCCTTATCCAGTTGCATTTGACTCTTTAACAATCCTTCTCGTCAGCACTGTTTAAAGCTGCAATCAATATATGGAACTTTTTGGGTGACCCGACCAAATTCACATTGAAATAAATGTAAGTTATAAATCTGTCATTCTTATTGAAACCAAGTCTAAGAAGAGGCAGATATGTATTTTTGGTTATGGAAAATATATTTCACAACGGTTTAGATGGTACAATGATTCTCTACACTCTGGTTGCTTGTTTTGTCAGAGAAACTGAAATTAGGCGAACTATTCGAATTTCAGCAACCAGGAAAGGGCGAAGCGATTTCTGCATAGTGCATCTTTAAGAGAGAAATGTCTTAATGCTGAAACCATCCTCTTAGTCACAAATATGAAACGAGTGCACCAGACCAGACAGATCAATAACCAAGAAGATACAATAACAAGGGGTGCAAAACAGTCTGAAAAAAAACAACAAATTAAATACGTTCATTGTCATCTACATGAGAGAAGCCAGAGCGGGTTTTATAAGCCATGAATTACAACCAGCAGAGCCTTTCTTCAACACCGGGGGATTAGAAAGCAGCTTTCCAAAACATTAGGAACTAAAGAAAGCCATTCCGTACCCATTAATTAGAACCAGGGATGACTTTTACCACAGCACATTTAACAACATGACGAACTCAGAGCCAGCACGACTAAAAGCGCAGATACCATATCAAAACACCGGCTTGAGACAAATAAAAAACTATGTTTGCCACATCAAGTCCCCAGGCGATGGTAAGGGTGAATAAAAAGAAACAGTTGTAAAAAAGAAAGAGGGAGAGAGAGGGAGGGAAACCACAAGTCTTTTTTTCCCCCTCTGCTCGGAGGAGCACTGCCATCTGTTGGAAAGCAGCAAATGCCGATGGTCATGTGGAGACACGTCCCAGTTCTCCTCTAACAAAGCATGTCCTTCTGCAGCCATCATCCCTGCAGGATCCTCCACTGACATGTTGCCTGACGTCACCCTGGAAACACGTTGCCGACAAGCCAGATTGCCGACCAGAAATGCAACGTGCAGTCAAAACAGCCTATTCAAACATCCAGAACTGTACTCTGGTTGAGGAGTGAGGAGTGAGCTACAGTATCCATTGTGGTGTTTCAAATATAAACGTGTCCATAGAAAAAAAGGAAAGAATGGATCTGGTTGTGATGGAATTGTTATACAGTAAATTACAAGAGGCACATAGGAGTCCAGCCTCTCAGCTCTACTGAATGACAAAAAGCGAACAAATTACATCGGTCAATATTTTAGCCAATCTTTTAGTCTCCCCTAACAGAGTGCAGTAACTCAAAAAACAATTTCCCCATTTCAGGATGGAGTACTGAGGCAAGACACTTTAACCTCATGCGTTCATTTTCACTTCCTCCGTTCCGAAGGATAACAAAGCAACACTGATCTCCCAACATGCACAAACACACAAGGAGACATTCCATCTTTTAACATTGCCTCATGTAAGGCTAGTGTTTCAACTCCCTGACCTGAACGTTATATTAGCGCATGGCTCATTGTAGTATTAAGAGTAGAGCTTGTAGACTTGAGTAAGTCCTGTCTCTAGGTATGAGACTCTCTAGCTGTGTATAATACACTCTTAGAAAAAAAGGGTTCTTCAGCTGTCCCCATAGGAGAACCCTTTTGGGTTCCAGGTCGAAAGAACCCTCTCTGAAAACGGTCCTATATTGAACCCCAAAATAGGTTCTACCTGGAACCAAAGGGTTCTCCTATGGGAAGTGTGCAAGTGTGTTTTCATGTGGTGTGTTTTGAAACACGTGTAAAATAGATATGTGTGCTGCTCGTAAACACATGTAAACGTGTCCTCGTAAGTTTGTTTAATGTGTATCTGTCAATGTCGTGTGCGTCACACGTCTTTTCATGCATGTCTGTGCGTGTGGGCGCCTTGCTTATCGGCCCTCTTAAAAATGTCTTTATCTGGGACTAAAACCCTGCGGCAGTGTGTCGAGCGAGAGTAAAGATGTCTGAAGGACACAGACTAACGTGAATAATTAATCGTCTTCCACTGCTCTCTCCCACCTCCGCCTCTCCTGGTCTTGATCCCGACTGCTCTCCGATAAGATCTGTCCAAAGGGCCGAGATTCCACATAGCCGGAAAACTGCTGTCATGGAATATAGAATCTACGATGCAACGGTCTACTATTTCACAGAGCAAATATAAATCCAATTGTTGGGAAAGATGAGGTCAAGTGCGTGTCAAAAACATTAATGTCCTGATGATGTCTATTCAGATGTGTTTCACGGCATTGTGTTCTTAGGGGCTGTCTGATTGTATTCCATGACCATAATTACACTTAGGATCAATCACTGTAATTAAGATGCAGAGGTTACAGTGGTTTCACCCCATTTACAAAAACAACAAACATGTAGAAACATTCAAATCTCTTATTAATCCATAACATTTGAAGATTGGTCAATTAGAAACAGATTTACACCAATGTACCCCTAGGCTACATGTTTGTATCCATTTCACTAAGCGCTCCGCTGCATTGCTAACGGTTAGCATTTAGCTCCGGGCTCAGACTAGAATAGCCTGGCTAATACTAGAACCCCACCCTCTCAGCGTAACCCGCTCTGTTGTCATGACTTTCGCGGTGTAACCTCTAATAAACACAGCTGTCTCGGAGTTTGATCCAACAATCACTTCCACTGTGCTCTGTAATCTGAGGTTAACCAAAGAGATGTTTACGTGCTCTTAAACTCCAACCGCCAGGCCAGATACACCAGATACGTGCTCTGGGCCTCCAACTCAACACTAATCCCTTTTATGATTACAGCTCACACTAGGAGACATTACTCCTGCTGAGTTACTGTCTTTTCATTGGCCTTCTTCATCCATTTGGTTCATGAAGAGGGTTATTTGCATAGGGGGCACATGGGGAATTCTCACCCTTGATTTTTGTTTCTTTTTTCATCAGAAATTCTAAGGGTTCAAATTCGTAGGGATTTGTAGAAGTATTATGTGACAGGAGAATTTATATCATTCAAAATGCATAGTCAAACGTTTTCAACCAAAAACATCTTTGAGGAAAACCACAAACTTGGATTTTTATTCTAAAAGTATTCTATCACTGACACAACAGCTAATTTAGCTGTGTTTATAGTCTAACATATTATGCAAACTATATTAATATATTCATCCACAAATGCTTAAGCTTAAGCAACGCACGTTCTCCACAACCAAAACCTAACAAGCTTCCTTCCTCCCTTTTCCTCCATTATGCAATGACGACATTAGGCATTAGTACAAGAATAAAATAATTCCAGACATAATATACTTTTGATTATTTTATTCACAATGCACTTCTTTTTCATTTGACAAAAGTGATAAAACCTGCATTTCACCACCCTATCGTCACTAGGGCTACCTCTGTCTCCAGGGTGGCCTGTGTGTTGACTAAAGCTGATGAGTCACGAGGCTGAGCTGGCACCAAGGAGGTGACTCCACAGACCAAGGACACCAGACCGTCCCCACTACATCAACACTCCTTGCCCTTCAATCTACACAGAGGGCTCATGTCAACAGTATGCATATCAGTACAGGAGAGATTGACTGCATCAATTCTTGTTTCTGTGAGAAATATTATTGTGTAGAAAATTCCAAATGGTCCGTAGAATCAACTTATGTAAAGCTCTGAGAGACATACTTACCCCAGCAGACATGCCACCAGGGGTCTCTTTACAGTCCCCAAATCCAGAATGAATTCAAGGAAACACAGAATTATATAGAGCCATGATCATATAGAGCCAAGAACTCCCTTCTATCAAATTATTCAAGCAAAGAAATAAAACAACACGCACAGCACTTAGGCTTTGAGGCATATGTATATGTACGGATGTGTGTGTAACTGTCAGTAATGTGTGTAACTGTCAGTAATGTGTGTAACTGTCAGTAATGTGTGTAACTGTCAGTAATGTGTGTAACTGTCAGTAATGTGTGTAACTGTCAGTAATGTGTGTACTATTCTTCTTATGCTCTCTGTGTCGTTCAGTCTTTGAGCTGTTCTTTTCTACTGATATTCTGTATTATGTCATGTTTTATGTTTTGTGTGGACCCCAGGAAGAGTAGCTGCTGCTTCAGCGACAGCTAATGGGGATCCGAATAAGATACAACAAAAAATAGTCCTGTGGATGAACACCTGCCAGACAACCAGCAGTCACACGTCTCTGAGAGCTAATACATCACACCTGACACACATCCTAGATCATAACCTCTTTCCTAAAGGACACATTAGCAGTCTGCTCACAATGTCACCTGGCTCCAAAACAAAAACTCTCTGTAACACTTTACTTAAAGCCCGCAGGTGTAATGCATTGTAATGCAGTTACAATGCATTATAAGTCTTGTCATCAGCATGATGTATAATGAACCCCTTATGATGTCAGAATCTCACTCCATAAGGTTGCTGTGTAATTTGAGATCATTTTAATCCCACAAAAAAAGACAGTGCCCTTTTATGAAGCCTTGCTGCGGCAAGAATCAATGCAATTATTCTTCTAACGTGAGAATGTAAGCCAGCGATGTGAAGAGCACTTGAAAGGAAAGCACTCCTGCTCTAAGTCTGCCTAAGCCTCTCATCAAACACAAATCTAATGGAAGAAGTCTAATTCTTTCATTTCTCAAACTATTCTAGACAGCATATCAAGTGGCTCTCAAAGCCGACAATGAGATAGCTTTGTCCTTCTTTGAATTCCTTCGCTATAAACACATCAGCGAGAGTCTATAAAACATGTGAGATGAAATGCAAACCTTGGACTTTCAACCCCACACATGGATCTAGTCTGGCAGGATGGATAATGGCTAGGGGGAGTAGACACGGTGCCTAGGGCTTATCCAACCGTGTCAAATCTAGTAAGTGTGGAACTTCACACTTTCCTTCCTTTTACGTTAACCAAATCATCCGCTCCATCTCTGAAGATGATGTATGTACTGCTAATGCCACACAAACACATGCACAGGACACAAACTCACCGAAAAACATGCTGCTCTCCATGACTCCTTAGACATAGGGGTCTGTATGTCCTCTCGGATGCCCTGCCAGGTTGTGTGTGTGTGTGTCCATGGGCAGCAGCCTGGGCATGTCTCACACACTCTTTATGTGTGTTTGTGTGAGTGTGTGTGTGTGGAGCTCTGTAGTCCGTCTCTCTGTCTGTGTGTCGTGTCTGCAGCCGTTACCGTGCAAAGCCGGCACCCTCCTCTCACAGTGGTCTGTGTCCCCCTCCTTCGTCTCTCTCGCTCTCTCTTTCTCTCCACACACTGCTCTCTCTCTCGTCTTGCTGGTTCTGCCGGTCTCTCCTCCCCTCTTTTCTCCTCCCGTCCTCCTGTACAATCTCCTCTCTACTCTACTTGAGCGCTGGCCCCTCTGCGTGCTTCTCTCCTCTCCAAGGTGTCTATCTACATTTTCCAGCTACAGCCTCTCTCTCTCTCTCTCTCTCTCTCTCTCTCTCTCTCGCTCTCTCTCTCTCTGGGTTTCTTCTCTGTCCGTCTCTTCTTTGTGTAAAACTCTCCCTGTTGCCTCTCTCACACTTTCTATATATCTTTCCCTCTTTCTCTCCTTTTAATATCTTTCTTTCTTTACTTCTTTCTTTAACTACCTATCTTCCTCTGTTCTCTGTTCTCTCTTCCTCTGTCTGTTTCCTTACTCTCTCTCTCTCTCTCTCTCTCTCTGTCTCTCTCTCTCTCTCTCTCTGTAATCTGACTCCTGGAGCTGGGCTGATATCAGTGCTGTTGGTGTGAGCTCCACTGCTCTTCTCCGTCTCTTCCTGGTGGCTCCTCAGGCACAACACAACACAGAACAGCACCATGCACAAGGGACAGCCACACAGAGACGGCTGGTCGCTGTTACCCACAAATACCAACTAGGTTTTGTGATGCACAACTAGGGTTCGCCTGTATATATATATGTGTGCGTCAGCATCCTTCCCACTTAACCTCCACCGCCCTTGGCTTTGTTTTCACACAATCACTTTGATTGGTTCACTGTAATGCCTCTGAAGGTCAGACAGCAGCATTGACCGCTCCAAAGTCTGGCCACCGCTATCGACTACAAATGAGACAGTCCTGATCAGAGTGATGTCTGTCCACACACACCCCGAGATAGCCAGCCCAGCCATTAGTGACATCATAACTGTCTCCTCAAGACCCAAAAAGAAATCAATGTTCTCAAGTGTTGCGATTTCTCTCCTCCTATCCCCTCAGGCTCCGCTATGGCGGCCATCTCGCGTCGCACAGATGTTTTCAATTAATCCTGAATTCCCATTCTGTCTCGCCCAACCCCCGAGCCCACTTCCAGTAAATATGTTTATTCCATATCTGAAACGGCAGCCTCTCCTTCTCTCCCTCCTCTCTTGGTCATTCTCTCTCTCTCTCTCTCTTTCACTGGCAGTGGCTGTGGTGGCTGGGCGAATGTATTTTTTAACCTCGACTCGCAGGTGTCAGTGATGGTGCATTATTTGTCACCATGAATAGCGCTTAGAGCAGCGACGCAGCCCGAGGAGCACCAGTGCACCACGTGCAAGTGCAGCCCGGGCTACTTCATTAATCTGGCTGTCACTTCCATGACGCTTTCCATTAGTTATGGGGCTATCTGATCAACAGGCAGACTCTCCGGCTTTTCAAAGCCTTTAAACTGCTATCTGGGAGAGGGAGGCTGAGGACGGGAAAGAGCCAGGAGAGAGAGAGAGACCCACATGAACAAATACTATAGTTGACATGCCTACATGCCAAGTATACAACATTATTGTGTTCCCTACTGGTTATAGAAATAGCAGAAGCTCTGAACAAACCGTTCAGACCCCAGTCCTACCTACCTACTGGTTATAGAAATAGCAGAAGCTCTGAACAAACCGTTCAGACCCCAGTCCTACCTACCTACAGGTTATAGAAATAGCAGAAGCTCTGAACAAACCGTTCAGACCCCAGTCCTACCTACCTACTGGTTATAGAAATAGCAGAAGCTCTGAACAAACCGTTCAGACCCCAGTCCTACCTACCTACTGGTTATAGAAATAGCAGAAGCTCTGAACTAACCGTTCAGACCCCAGTCCTACCTACCTACAGGTTATGGAAAATTAACTATTTTAGTATTTTAGGTTTCCTGAAGGAGAAAGCCTCCACTTCTATGTCAAAGATAATAAAACAAGAACACTATAGTAAATACTACAGTAATGTCTGCAAAAACATTACAGTAAATACTATTGTAAAGTACAGTCCGCAAAAACAGTACAGTACATTTTTTGTTTTATTTGTAATTTAGCAGACACTCTTATCCAGAGTGACTTACAGGAGTGGGATAAGTGCCTTGCTCAAGGGCACAGACACATTTTTCACCTAGTCGACTCAGTGATTCGAACCAGTGACTTTTCGGGTTAATGGCCCGACACTCTTAACCACTCTCAATCAATCAAATTCAATCAAATGTATTTATAAAGCCTTTCTTACATCAGCTGATGTCACAAAGTGCTGTACAGAAACCCAGCCTAAAACCCAAAACAGCAAGTAATGCAGGTGTAGAAGCATGGAACTTAGGAAGAAACCTAGAGAGGAACCAGACTATGAGGGGTGGCCAGTCCTCTTCTGGCTGTGCCGATTATAATAGAACAAGAGGTTCAAATGTTCATAGATGACCAGCAGGGTCAAATAATAATAATAATCACAGTGCTTGTAGAGGGTGCAACAGGTCAGCACCTCAGGAGTAAATGTCAGTTGGCTTTTCATAGCCGATCATTCAGAGTATCTCTACCGCTCCTGTTGTCTCTAGAGAGTTGAAAACAGCAGGTCTGAGACAGGTAGCACATCTGGTGAACAGGTCAGGGTACCATAGACGCAGGCTGAACAGTTGAAACTGGAGCAGCAGCACGGCCAGGTGGACTGGGGACAGCAAGGAGTCATCAGGCCAGGTAGTCCTGAGGCATGGTCCTAGAGCTTAGGTCCTCGGAAAGAGAGAGAGAGAGAGAAAGAAAGAAAGAAAAGAAAGAAAGAAAGAAAGAAAGAGAGAAAAAGAGAGAAAACGAGAGAGAGAAATAGAGAGACCATACTGAAATTCACACAGGACACTGGATAAGACAGGAGAAATACTCCAGATATAACAGACTGACCCTAGCCCTCCGACACATAAACTATTGCAGCATAAATACTGGAGGCTGAGACAGGAGGGGTCGGGAGACACAGTGGCCCCGTCTGACGATACCCCCGGACAGGGCCAAACAGGCAGGATGTAACCCCACCCACTTTGCCAAAGCACAGCCCTCACACCACTAGAGGGATATCTCCAACCACCAACCTACCATCTTGAGACAAGAACGAGTATATCTCACAAATAGCTCCCCCACAGCACAAACCCGAGGGGGGGCGCCAACCCGGACAGGAAGCTCAAGTCAGTAACTCAACCCTGCTAGGGATGGCATGGAAGAGCACCAGTAAGCCAGTGACTCAGCCCCTGTAATAGGGTTTGAGGCAGAGAATCCCAGTGGAGAGAGTGGAACCGGCCAGGCAGAGACAGCAAGGGCGGTTCGTTGATCCAGTGCCTTTCCATTCACCTTCACACTCCTGGGCCAGACAACACTCAATCATAGGTCCTACTGAAGAGATGATTCTTCAATAAAGACAAAGATTGAGACCGAATCTGCGTCTCTCACATGGATAGGCAGACCATTCCATAAAAATGGAGCTCTGTAGGAGAAAGCCCTGCCTCCAGCTGTTTGCTTACAAATTCTAGGGACAGTAAGGAGGCCTGCATCTTGTGACTGTAGCGTATGTGTAGGTATGTACGGCAGGACCAAATCGGAGAGATAGGTAGGAGCAAGCCCATGTAATGCTTTGTAGGTTAGCAGTAAAACCTTGAAATGAGCCCTAGGTTTAACAGGAAGCCAGTGTAGAGGCTAGCACTGGAGTAATATGATCAAATATTTTGGTTCTAGTCAAGATTCTAGCAGCCATGTTTAGCACTAACTGAAATGATTTATTGCTTTATCCGGGTAGCCGGAAAGTAGAGCATTGCAGTAGTCTAACCTAGAAGTGACAAAAGCATGGATTCATTTTCTGCATCACTTTTGGACAGAAAGTTCCTGATTTTTTTAAATGTTACGTAGATGAAAAAAAGGGGGAAGGGGGGGGGGGGGTTGTTTGAGTTGCATAAAGGCTATGGTTTCACGGAACAGTGGCCAGTCTCACCTTCAGCACCACCATGCTTTCAATCACACACTCAGGCGCCTTTTAAACGCCTGGTGAATAGTGCACAGAAACATTTTGACAGTGGTGATAAAAAGGTACTCAATTGTCATACTTGAGTTAAAGTAAAGATACATTCATAGAAAATGACTCAAATTAAAGTAGAAGTCCCCCAGTAAAAGTCTAAAAGTATTTGGCTTTATATATATTTAATTAAGTATCAAAAGCAAATGTAATTGTTAAAATACACTTAAGAACACAAAGTAAAGGTATACATTTCACATTTCTTGTTTAGTTTTTTATTTATGGATAGCCAGGGGCACACTTCAACACAGACATCATCTACAAACGAAGCATTTCTGTTTAGTGATTTCGCTAGATCAGAGGCAGTAGGGATGAACAGGAATGGTCTCTTGATAAGTGCGTGAATTGGACTACCTGTACTTTTGGGTGTCAGGGAAAATGATTTTCATTAAGAATGTCAAGTAAAAGTTGTCAAAAATATAAATAGTAAAGTAAAGTACAGTACAGATACCCCCAAAAATACTTAAGTAGTACTGTAAAGTATTTTTACTTAAGTACTGAATAAACCCATCAGAGAGAAATGCCCTTCAGGCATGTCATTCTGGTTCTGTCCTTTATTAGGCCATACTGTTTGGTACTCAAGCCCTCGTCTCAGCATTAGTCAAACCCCCAAATTCTCTCAGAATTTTTTTTTTATGCTAGGCATCGTGTGAATATTAATAGATGTTGTCTATACTGACAAACTTGGTGTAATGTAAGATTTTGTAACATGCTGTTGGAACTGTGTTGTGGGTACAGAGTATAACTGTCATGACAACCGCAGAATAAGTAGAAACAGTACTAGGTCAAACTCTTTCTCAAGAACATGAGTCATTCAAAGACAGAAAATATCAACCACAGCACTGGAAACTTAACACCATTGGCCATGTTAACTTAACCACACGCTCGGTAGGTAAACTACGTATTACGCTGATGATAGTTGACAGTTACACATTGTTTCTGAAATGAAACATTACATGCAAACGGTACCATGAGTTGTGTGCAATCCCTCCATGTGTGAGGACGTCGATTTGGCCCGCTTCCCTCCTGCAGTGTCTTCTGGGAGTAAAACTTGGGTTCCCACCATTTCCTCAGCATGTGTTTTACATCATCTGGTCAATAGCGTACAGCAGGGAGATACCATTAGAGGGTAGAATGCTCGCAAAGTAGCATTTATAACCACCTACAAATGTGCAGAAACACCTTTAACAAAATAGAGATGGTTTGGGCCCTATATGCTCCATATTTTCTATTTGAGTCTCAGCCAAGCCCAACAGCAGTATGAGGCCATTTAAACAAAACTGTCACACAACATGTTTTAACTATTTTCCTAATCATATTTAATCAATATGCTTCAGTCAATCAATTAATTTTTCATCCAGTAATTTATTCTAGGTTTCTCAGCAGTGAGGAACAAAGCAACCACATCTCATCCTCTGCATCAGGTGAGTGTACTATAGCTCTGTACCCAGTTGGGTGATTTGAAGCACATCACTTTGTTGGGATAAAGTACCCTGATGGACATAGTCAGATAGAGTTCGGGAGAAAGTACCCTCATCCACCCACTCCACACTTTATCTCATCATAGAGCCAACAGAACACAGGCAGAACACAGGCAAGAACACAGTCAAGACATGTTCTGGAATTCAAAACCAATTCCAGATTCTTTAATGTACTTGTTCTCTCTCACTATCTCCGTTCCCCTCTTTCTCTCTCTATTTTTCCTTTATTCTCTCCTTTATCTGCTTTTACAGCTTGTAAGAGGATCAGTTGGAAAGAAAGGAGGAAAGTATTGATCTCCAGAGAACAGGGAAGTACTGCAATCTAACACACACATTGCAGTCAATAGCTTATCATGCCACTAAAAATAACATTCCCTCAGACAAATGTTTCCCACGACAAATAGATCTGACTGGTTTGAATTCAATGAAAACTTGATAAATAGAGAGACATGGAAATTAATAGACAGTGGGGGTGATGTTGTCAGAGGAATATACAAAGGGGAAAGGCATGATTGTGTGTGCAGAAAAGAGCAAGATACAATGCATTGGGAAAGTATTCAGACCCCTTCCCTTTTTCCACATTTTGTTACGTTACAGCTTTACTATAAAATGTATTCAATAAAAAATGTCCTCATCAATCTACACAAAATACCCCATAATGACAATGCGGAAACAGGTTTTTAGAAATGTTCGCAAATGTATTCAAGTATTCAGACCCTTTGTTATGATCATCCTTGAGATGTTTATTACAACTTGATTGGAATCCACCTGGGGTACATTCAATTGATTGGACATGATTTGGAAAGGCACACACCTGTCTATATAAAGGTCCCACAGTTGACAGTGCATGTCAGAGCAAAAACCAAGCCATGAGGTCGAAGAAAATGTCCGTAGAGCTCCGAGACAGGATTGTGTCGAGGCACAAAACTGGGGAAAGGTTCCAAAACATGTCTGCAGCATTGAAGGTCCCCAAGAACACAGTGGCCTCCGTCATTCTTAAATGGAAGAAGTATTCCTATAGCTGGACGCCCGGCCAAACTGAGCAATTGGGGGAGAAGGGCCTTGGTCAGGGAAGTGACCAAGAACCCGATGGTCACTCTCACAGAGCTCCAGAGTTCCACTTTGGAGATGGCAGAACCTTCCAAAAGGACAACCATCTCTGCATCACTCCACCAATCAGACCTTTATGGTAGAGTGGCCAGACGGAAGCCACTCCTCAGTAAAAGGCACAAGACAGTTGACCTACAGTGCTGTGAAAAAGTATTTGCCCTCTTTCTAATCTTCTCTACTTTTGAATATTTTTGAAACTGAATGTTATCAGACCTTCAACCAAAACCTAATATTTGATAAAGACAACCTGAGTGAACAAATAACACCACATTGACATACTTATTTCCTTTATTTCATAAACAAAGTTATGCAAGACCCAATGCCCCTCTGTGAAGAAGTAATTCCCCTCCTTACACTCAATAACTGGTTGTGCCACCTTAAGCTGCAAGGACTCCAACCAAACGCTTCCTGTAGTTGTTGATCAGTCTCTCACGTCGTTGTGGAGGAATATTGTCCCACTCTTGCATACAGAATTGCTGTAACTCACCACCATTTGTGGGTTTTCAAGCATGAACTGCTTGTTTGGACCACATGGGTCCCATTATGTTAACTAACCTCCAAACGAGCTTCAATACCATAGACTAGACTGTAACCTCTCCTTCCAGACTCATATCAAACATCTCCAATCCAAAATCAAATCTAGAATCGGCTTTCTATTTCGCAACAAAGCCTCCCTCACTCACGCCGGCAAACTCGTTGTTGGAGGTTCCGGACTGTGGACCGTCGTTGGAGGTTCCGGACTGTGGGCCGTCGTTGGAGGTTCCGGACTGTGGACCGTCGTTGGAGGTTCCGGACTGTGAAACGTCACCGGAAGCTCTGGACTGGGAACTGTCGCCGGAAGCTCTGGACTGGGATCTGTCGCCGGAAGCTCTGGACTGGGAACTGTCCCCGGAAGCTCTGGACTGGGAACTGTCGCCGGAAGCTCTGGACTGAAAACTGTCGCCGGACGCTCTGGACTGGGAACTGTCGCCGGAAGCTCTGGACTGGGGATCCTCGCCGGAAGCCTGGTACATGGGGCCGGCACTGGTGATACCGGGCTGGTGACACGCACCTCAGGGCGAGCGCGAGGAGCAGGCACAGGACGTTCTGGACTGTGGAAGCACACTGGAGGCCTGATGCGTGGGGCCAGTACAGGTGGCACCGGGCTGGTGACACGCACCTCAGGGCGAGTGCAGGGAGGAGGCACAGAACGTATTGGACTGTGGAGGCGCACTGGAGGCCTGATGCGTGGGACCGGTACAGGTGGCACCGGGCTGGTGACACGCACCTCAGGGCGAGTGCGGAGAGGAGGCACAGGACGTACTGGACTGTGGGGACGCACTGGAGGTCTGGAGCGTAGAGCTGGCACAATGCATCCTGGACATTTGACCACCTTCGCACGGCAAGGAAGCTGGCACAGGACGCACTGGGCTGTGAAGGCGCACTGGGGATACAGTGCGTAGAGCCGGCGCAGAATATCCTGGACCGAGGAGGCGCACTGGAGACCAGGTGCGCTGAGCCGGCACAACCCGTCCTGGACAGATGCCCTACTTTAGAGCGACAAGTGCGAGGAGCTGGCACAGAACGCACCGGGCTGTGAATGCGCACTGGAGACACAGTGTGTATCACCGCAAAACATGGTGCCTGACAGGTCACACGCTCCCCACGGTGAGTACGGGGAGTTGGTTCTGGTTCAAACTCTGGCTCCACCAACCACCCCGTGTCCACCCCCCAAAAAATATGTTTTAAGGCTGCCCCTCGGGCTTCCGTCGTGGCCGCGAACCCCGGTGTCGTCGTTGTTCCTCCCTCGCTGCTTCCGATCCTTTCCAGCCAGGATCTCCTCCCATGTCCAGCATCCCTTACCGTCCAAGATATCCTCCCATGTCCAGGATGTCTGCTCCTCCTGGCCACGCTGCTTGATCCGTTTGTGGTGGGATATTCTGCCACGATCGTTATAAGGAGTGGACCGAGACGCAGCGTGGTATGTTTCCATCCTTTTATTTGGAAGAGAAACTCAAAGAACAAAAACAATAAAGCAAAAAGACCAAATGTGGAGCTCAAAGTAGTGCTCGCAGAAAACTATACCTAGACAAGATCCCACAAAGCACAAAGGGGAAATGGCTGCCTAAATAAATATGATCCCTAATCAGAGACAACGATAAACAGCTGCCTCTGATTGGGAACCATACCAGGCCAACATAGAAATATAATTACCTAGATGACCCACCCTAGTCACACCCCGACCTAACCAATATAGAGAATAAAAAGCTCTCTATGGTCAGAGCGTGACACTTTATCTTGGCCAGGTCGCATTTGTAAATGAGAACTTGTTCTCAACTAGCATACCTGGTTAAATTAAGGTGAAATAAAACATTAAAAAAATTATACCTGCGAAAACCAAACACCGCAGTCCACAGTAAGAACCTCATACCAACAGTCACGCATGGTGGTGATAGTGTGATGGTTTGGGATGCTTTGCTGCCTCAGAACCTGGACGACTTGCCTTGATTGAAGGAGCCAAGAATTCTGCTCGGTATCAGAGAATTCTACAGGAGAATGTTTGGCCATCCATCTGTGAGCTGAAGCTGAAGCGCAGCTGGGTCATGCAGCAAGACAATGATCCACAACACACAATCAGGTCTACATGAAAATGTCTAAAAGGAATGGCCTAGTCAATGTCCGGACCTAATCCCAATTGAGATGTTGTGTCAGGACTAGAAATGAGCTGTTCATGCTTGAAAACCCACAAATGTCGCTGAGTTACAGCAGTTCTCCGTGCAAGAGTGGGCCAAAATTCCTCCATAGCGATGTGAGCGACTGATCAACAACTACAGGAAGCATTTGGTTGCAGTCAATGCAGCTAAAGGTGGCACAACCAGTTATTGAGTGTAAGGGGGAAATTACTTTTTCACCCAGTGGAATTGGGTGTTGCATAACTTTGTCAATTACATAAATAAAAGTATCCATTTTTGGAGGTTATTTGTAAACTCAAGTTCCCTTAATCTAATATCAAAAATAGAGAAAATCAGAAAGGGGGCAAATACTTTTTCACGGCACTGTACAACACTATACAGAGTTATGAAGTCACTCTATGTCAGGAGAAACATGTCAAAACAATACATCTTACATATTGTTGTTCCCTTTTAACATGGGAATTAAACATCCAGAGGTTTGGGGATGATGTGATCTCTGAAAACAGGCGTTTCACACTAATTTAATCTCGTCTTGGCTTCGTCTGCCAGCTCTGTCACTGCTGGACTACCAGGGGAACATTCTTCTCCCCTCTCCACTGACACTGGATGAGGAAAAGCAATGGTTCTGAACTTTTAGCCGAGCCAAACTCGACATGAGAGGTTCCAAGCGTTAACAGCTGCTAATTGGATACTGATGTGGACTTGACATCGTCTGATTCCAGCCAGTTGGGAGCTCTTGTTAGAAGCCCATGCAAATCTAGGGCTAAGAGAACGGCCTAAAAGACACAGTAAATGCTGTGGAAGATGGCTTTGCTATTTGAACATTGACTTTATGAGGACCAGAAAAAGCAACATTTGAAATGTTGGGTAGAAACAGAAACAAAACAAAAAACACACTTAAATCAAATTGATTTAAATAGCCCTTCTTCCATCAGCTGATGTCACAAATCCTGTACAGAAACCTAGACTAAAACCCCAAATACCAAGCAATGCAGGTGTAGAAGCACGGTGGATAGGAAAAACTCCTTCGAAAGTTTTGGTTTCAGCTTTTCATAGCTGATCATTCAGAGTTTCTCTACCGCACCTGCTGTCTCTAGAGAGTTGAAAACAGCAGGTCTGGGACAAGGTAGCATGTCCGGTAAACAGGTCAGGGTTCCATAGCCGCAGGTAGAACAGCTGAAACTGGAGCAGCAGCACGACCAGGTGGACTGGGGACCGCTAGGAGTCATGAGGCCAGGTAGTCCTGAGGCATGGTCCCAGGGCTTAGGTCCTCCTCAGAGATCATACTTAAATTCACACAGGACACAGGACACCGGATAAGACAAGAGAAATACTCCAGATATAACAGACTGACCCTAGCCCCCTGACACATAAACTATTGCAGCATAAATACTGGAGGCAGAGACAGGAGGGTTTGGGAGACATTGTGGCCCCGTCCGACGATACCCCGGACAGGGCCAAACAGGCAAGATATAACCCCACCCACTTTGCCAAAGCACAGCCCCCACACCACTAGAGGGATATCTTCAACCACCAACTTACTATCCTGAGACAAGGCTGAGTAGAGCCCTGAAGATCTCCCCCACTGCACAACCCAAGGGGGGGGGGGGGGGGGGGGGGAGCCAACCCGGAAAGGAAGATCACGTCAGTCACTCAACCCACTGACGCACCCCTCCTAGGGACAGCATGGAAGAGCACCAGTAAGCCAGTGACTCAGCCCATGTAATAGGGTTTGAAGCAGAGAATCCCTGTGGAGAGAGGGGAACCGGCCAGGCAGAGACGGCAAGGGTGGTTCGTTGCTCCAGTTCCTCTCCGTTCACCTTCACACTCCTGGTCCAGACTACAGTCAATCATAGGACCTACTGAAGAGATGAGTCTTCAATAAAGACTTAAAGGTCGAGACCGAGTCTGCGTCTCTCACATGGATAGGCAGACCATTCCATAAAAATGGAGCTCTATAGGAGAAATCCCTGCCTCAAACTGTTTTCTTACAAATTCTAGGGACAGTAAGAAGGCCTGGGTCTTGTGACCGTAGCGTACGTGTGGGCATGTACGGCAGGACCAAATCGGAGAGATAGGTAGGAGCAAGCCCATGTAATGCTTTGTAGGTTAGCAGTAAAACCTTGAAATCAGCCCTAGCCTTAACAGCAGTGTAGAGAGGCTAGCACTGGAGTAATATGATCAAATTGACATTACATTACTCAGGACAAGTACTGCAAACAGGACAAATTAGTTGGATGGGTCCTGTGTGTGGTTGCCCATGATGAATTATGATTGGCTAGGGATATAGCCAATCACCTGATCATGGTTATCAGTTGCGTACTGCTGCAATGGAGAACAATGCCACATCATTTGTTACACACACTGATTACAGTTTTATGGCTGCTTATAGCATAAGCTATGTCATTCTCATGACAGTGTCAAATGACACAGACAGTCGCTTCATGAAGGACATCTCAGGGAAAGTGTCTTACAAGAAAAAGCTCCCGCCTTAAGTGATTGGATCTCATCTCAACATCTATTTTTCTCTATTACAGCTGACACAGCCAGACCTTAATTGCTGCTGACATGAGTGGGGAGTTTTAGCTGCTATGAATCACAGGGGTAGTGTGGTGACGGACAGATGGCGTCTCGGTGCTAAAGCCGATCTGAGCTGTGGGGGTTATTGATTGGCAGGCTCCTCAGCTCACCAAGCATTCAGGACGCCGGGTCAATGTGGATTTGATTTGCGCCACACAGAAATGAGTTGGATCTTAGCTGAAATGTACAGATGTATTTTGAGGAGGTGGCTGAGTGTGCAGGCAAGTAATTTAAGAGACATTGTGGATTTGATCAGAAGAACCTAACCAAGCATGAGTTATCTAGCTTATCCTGCAGGGAACACTTCTTTACACTTCTCCTCCCATCAGAAACCAGAGCCAACTATAATAGAATCAAGTCGTTGATTCCAGTTTTGCTAACTCATGAAAAACTGTGATGTGAGTAGGACTTTGCACAATCGATCTCCATCTTGAATCTCCCACTGTTGATATTTTTCCATAACACTGATTGGCTGAGGGAAGTAAAAAACTAAAGGATTCAGTCTTTCCAGTCAAACACGTCATCGATGACACCCAATATTGTTAGCCCAATACAAACTTTCCAGGCAGGTCCGTAAAGGTTGCTATTGTAAAATATGTGAGACAATGGTTGTTGTGCTTATTTAATCCATTTGAATCATTCCTGGATTTGAGTGCACCAATGTAGAACTAATGCAACACCCCAATATTATACCCTATTTGTCTAACCTGATGACACCAGTGCAACATTCAATCATGAGGTAATTTATATCCTTACAAAGGATGAGTTCTGCAGATATCTCATTATCGCTATTGTCACATCCCATAGCTGCACGGCTCATCACTAAATGTGCTATACCGTTACTATTGTATTCATAGATAGCGTGAACATACAGTAGCTATTTCAATCCAGTGTGAGTGCACATAATTGAACTCAGAATGAATTTGTTCTGACACGTCCAAGTATTGGCATGAATTTATTCATAACATTTGACATGATACAGGCCAAACAAGAACCCCTTCCCCCTGGAAAACAGATATTTTTCTACACATCCTTATACACTCCCTTGGGCATTGTAGCTGTGTCGTTTTCTCTGTGGGCCTCGTCCCAATCGTAAATTCGACACAATATATAACTCAATAAAATAGAACCGCTATCATCCAGCCCATAATGCACGGAAAGAATGTGCACCTTGTCAGCGAGTGACACGTAAATCCTAATAAATGTGCTGGCCCGCCAAGGCACTGCAAGATAAATGGACGCATCCCCCATCCTCTGTCAAGGTTAGCGAGGAAAGATGCACTTTATTGGATATTCAAACTTATTTTCCATCGCCAACTCGATCACCAAGATATCTGTGTGGAAACATCCTGATGTGTCGTCCCTGGCAGGGTGAAGGAGGATAGCACAGGGAAGGCGAATCATGGAATCTGGGAGGGTGCGTGAACGGCGGTGAACCGGGACCGACAGTTGAGCAATGACAGCAGACAGGGTGGGCCGCCCGGTCGCCCTTGAGCTGGCCAATCATGAGCGGTGGGCTGTTTGTTAGGCGGACACACAGATCACAATGCTGTAATTACCAGTCAGGGAGCTGAATGGAGGAGAGCTTGTAGTCGACACTGACTCAACCGTCGTTGAGTAATGCCATAGGGTTGGAAACAGTGCTGACACCTTGGCTTTGAGGTGAGCCCGGGTCCAAGACTGTCCAATCAGGCAAACAAAGAAATTCCACATCAGATGAAGAGAGGAGAAGGAAAAAATGTGTCTACAGCGCCGAAAATTTTGAAAAAAAACTATATTTCAAATTGCAACCTACTTATTCAACACTCAACTTACTTTTCTTTGATAAAACCTAATATTTAACGTAATACAGTACCAGTCAAAAGTTTGGACACACCTACTCATTCAAGGGTTTTCTTTATTTTTACTATTTTGTACAATGTAGAAGAATAGTGAAGACATCAAAACTATGAAATAACACATATAGTAACCAAAAAAGTGTTAAACAAATCAAAATATATAGATTCTTCAAAGTAGCCAACCTTTTCCTTGATGACAGCATTTCACACTCTTGGCATTCTCTCAACTTCATGAGGTAGTCACCTGGAATTCATTTCAATTAACAGGTGTGCCTTGTTAAAAGTTAATTTGTGGAATTTCTTTCCATCTTAATGTGTTTGAGCCAATCAGTTGTGCTGTGACAAGGTAGGGGCGGTATACAGAAGATAACCCTATCTGGTAAAAGACCAAGTCCATATTATGGCAAGAACAGCTCAAATAAGCAAAGAGAAACAACAGTCCATCATTACTTTAAGACATGAAAGTCAGTCAGTATGAAAAGTTTCAAGAACTTTGAAAGTTTCTTTAAGTGCAGTCGCAAAAACCATCAAGTGCCATGATGAAACTGGCTCTCATGAGGACCGCCACAGGAAAGGAAGTACCAGAGTTACCTCTTCTGCAGAGGATGAGTTCATTAGAGTTACCAGCCTCAGAAATCGGCAATTAACTGCACCTCAGATTGCAGCCCAAATAAATGGTTCACAGAGTTCAAGTAACAGACACATCTCAACATCAAATGTTCAGAGGAGACTGCATGAATCAGGCATTCATGATTGAATTGCTGCAAAGAAACCACTACTAAAGAACACTAATAATAATAAGACACTTGCTTGGGCCAAGAAACACAAGCAACGGACATTAGACCGGTGGACATCAGTCCCTTGGTCTGATGAGTCCAAATTTGAGATTTTTGGTTCCATCCACCGTGTCTTTTTGAGACACATAGGTGAACAGATGATTTCCACATGTGTGGTTCCCACCATGAAGCATGGAGGAAAAGATGTGATGGTGTGGTGGTGCTTTGCTGGTGACACTGTCAGTGATTTATTTAGAATTCAAGCCACACTTAACCAGCATGGCTACCACAGCATTCTGCAGCAATATGCCATCCCATTGTGTTGGGCTTAGTGGGACTATCATTTGTTTTTCAACAGGACAATGACCCAACACACCTCCAGACTGTGAAAGGGCTATTTTACCAATAATTATAGTGATAGAGTGCTGCATCAGATGACCTGGTCTCCACAATCACCCAACTTCAACCCAATTGAGATGGTTTGGGATGAGTTGGATGGCAGAGTGAAGGAAAAGCAGCCAACAAGTGCTCAGCATATGTGGGAACTCCTTCAAGACTGTTGGAAAAGCATTCCTCATGAAGCTGGTTGAGATAATGCCAAGAGTTTGCAAAGCTGTCATTTTATTTGTATTTATTTAGCCAGGCAAGTCAGTTAAGAACACATTCTTATTTACAATGACAGCCTAGGAACAGTGGGTTAACTGCCTTGTTCAGGAGCAGAATGACAGATTTTTTACCTTATCAGCCCAGGGATTTGATCTAGCAACCTTTTGGTTGCTGGCCCAACACTCTAAACACTAGGCTACCTGCCGTCATTAAGGCAACTTTTTTGGTTACTACACGATTCCATATGTGTTATTTCATAGACGTGATGTCTTCATTATTATTCTACAATGTAGAAAATAGTAAAAATAAAGAAAAACACTTGAATGAGTAGGTGTGACCAAACGTTTGACTGGTACTGTATATGCACCAAGTGTGTACCAAGTAGATTTTTGCTATGCAATGTGAATATGCATGAGGCGCATGAGGTGTTGAAAGCAATTTAGAAGCTTTCATTCAATTCAAATCACATTGATCACAAATCACATTGATCTGTCAAATTCGTTATTTGATTTCAGACAAATTTAATAGAATATGTTGAATGAACCAAAGCGTAATTTTGGATCATACCGATCAGAAAAGCACTTCGGATGAACAACAGTGCATCCTACTCTTTTATTTAAAAAAAATTACAGTGCACCTGTATGAAGACTGTAAACGGATACACACAATATACTAAATTGACTTTCTAGGAACTAAGTGCATAATTTAGGGTCTGACCAACTTCAGTTGAACCAAAATGCAGGCCTTTCCCATCCTAAAACCAACATGGAGACTAATGTTTAAATGTCTGCAACCAGGACTAACTGCTCTCAGAACACAGACCTCTCTGCTTTGATGAGATCTGCACTTACCAGCAGGCCAATGAGACATCTAATTTCATCCACTTCAATGTGATGAACCCAGCATTTCATTGAGACCTTATCTAACACAGTGACATACACTAAACAGTGTTGCTCGACTTCAGTATCTTCAATCATCCAACCAGCATCCAGAACTCAATATGATGTCTGTCTCTCAGTTGACTGCCTCTATGGTTCCCTCAACTTCCCTGATTACAGGAAGCAGTGCATAACAACACCATCGCTACTTCAGTGTTGACTCTGTGACTTCCATCCAATGAATACGCAAACAGAAACCTGATATATACCTAAGTAATGCTTGCATATGAACCATGTAAAACTTCAAATGCATTCCACTTTTACATATGCATCGGTTTCCGTGCTCACACCACACCTAACAAATGTAACTGACACCAGCTGTGAGAATCAAAGTTAAAAAGTTATTTTTTCACTGGACCAAAGAGACTGACAACCATACAAAGTGAAATAAAAACACACTTTAAAGTGGAACTGACAGGATTTTAGCAACATGAAATCGTATTCAAATCTGTTCATATACAGTGCATTCGCAATGTATTCAGACCCCTTGACTTTTTCCACATTTTGCTAAATTACAGCCTTATTCTAAAATGGATTAAATCGTTTTTTCCCCTCATCAATCTACACTCAATACCCCAAGTATTCAGACCATTTACTCAGTACTTTCTTGAAGCACCTTTGGCAGCTTATTACAGCCTTGAGTCTTGTGTATTTGGGGAGTTTCTCCCATTCTTCTCTGCAGATCCTCTCAAGCTCTGTCAAGTTGGAGTGTTGCTGCACAGCTATTTTCAGGTCTCTCCAGAGATGGGGTTCAAGATCGAGCTCTGGCTGGACCACTCAAAGACAATCAGAGACTTGTCCTAAATCTACTCCTGCGTTGTCTTGGCTGTGTGCTTAGGGTCATTGTCCTGATGGAATGTGAACCTTCACGCTAGTCTGAGGTCCTGAGCGCTCTGGAGCAGGTTTTCATCAAGGATCTCTTTGTACAATGCTCCGTTCATCTTTCCCTCTATCCTTAATAGTTCCCCAGTCCCTGCCCCTTGAAAAACATCCCCACAGCATCATGCTGCCACCACCATGCTTTACCATAGGGATGGTGCCAGGTTTCCTCCAGACATGACGCTTGGCATTCAGGCCAAAGAGTTCAACCTTGGTTTCATCGGACCAGAGAATCTTGTTTCTCATGGTCTGAGAGTCCTTTTGATGCCTTTTGGCAAACTCCAAACCGGCTTCTGTCTAGCCACTCTACCATAAAGTCTGGATTGGTGGAGTGCTGCAGAGATGGTTGTTCTTCTGGAAGGTTTTCCCATCTCCACAGAGGGACTCTAAAGCTCTGTCAGAGAGACCATCGGGTTCGTGGTCACCTCCCTGCCCAAGGCCCTTCTCCCCCAATTGCTCAGTTTGGCCGGGCGGGCCAGTTCTTGGAAGAGTCTTGGTAGTTCCAAACTTCTTCCATTTAAGAATGACGGAGGCCACTGTGTTCTTGGGGACCTTCCTTCCCCAGATCTGTGCCTCATCACAATCCTGTCTCGGAGCTCGAGGACAATTCCTTCGACCTCATGGCTTGGTTTTTGCTCTGAGATGCACTGCCAACTGTGGGACCTTACATAGACAGATGTGTTCTTTACCAAATCATGTCCAATCAATTGAATGTACAACAAATGGAATCCAATCAAGTTGCAGAAACATCTCAAGGATGATCAATGGAAACAAGATGCACATGAGCTCAATTTTGAATCTCATAGCAAAGGGTCTGAATACTTATGTTTTTTATTTTTAATACATTTGCAAACATTTCTAAAAACCTGTTTTCACTTTGTCATTATTGGGTATTGTGTTTATTTACTGCAGTGTCTATCAACTGTCCAGACGCACGGCTGCTTTCACACTATAGAACTTCACAAATACCTTACTCTACTTAATTTCCAACCATTCTATGAAAGTATGAAAATGTGAACATTGTCATATCTAAGTGCCTGCTTCTCAGAAAAAAAGGCATCATATTCTTCCTGGGGGTGTATATGAAAACATTTTAATTTCATGTTGCTAAAACGCTGTTAGTTCCACTTTAACACCTGCTTATAATGCTATTACTTGTTATAAGCATGTATGCACCTTTATAATGTCTTATTGTAGGGCTTATAATGTGTTGACTTCCTGATCCTTTCCACAGATTCTGATCCTTTCCACAGATTTCATTTAAAGAAATGCTCTGGAACTTTGGCAACTACAAACTATTTTTGAAAGGATTCTGTTTTGGGCTGGATGGGTCAATGTGTATGTAGTTCATACATGCAAAATCTATGAGCAGAATTACTGTATTACCTCAATTAGCCACAAAGTCCCTAGTTTGAAAGTGTCTGTTTTCTGTAAGCTGTGCTGCGCCATTTTCTTTAAATTTTCTCCCACGTGGGCCACACCCTAGCAATTTGAGTTCTAGCCAATGAGCTTCATACCCTCACCATTGGAGTGACAGCTAGCAAGATGCACACACAGCAGAGTGAGAATGAGAACAATGACAGGGTGCACATATCTGCACATACCTGTATATGAGTGCTACTTTCAAGACCACTGGCTAAAAAGTAAACAAAAGTACCGGAGAATCTCTTTAATTTTACTAATGTTCTTTTTGGGCAAAGATGTAGCAAAGATGACAGGCAAGTAATTTACTTATCCTATAATGTTAATTGAAACTCTCCATAACTAAGCCACAAAGGATTGACTGGGGTTGAAAACCCGACCACACATCAATTTAGTATGTTTCATGTATAATCCTTTTTCGCTGGCTGGTTGATTAAAAATGAAGCAGACAATGATAATGATTTGTCCTAATATGTTTGAGGACTCTGCGATTTTAAAAGTGTAGTTTGACATCATTTTGTACTTTCTGAATTAAAGGGTCTGCTTTGTGTCTGAGGAACATGGGCTTCAAATAAGCACTTGACATAATATTAACTCAAGGCAACATCTGACGTGCGATAGGTATTCGTAACTGGTTAGTGGTTATTCATTTTTACATGCATCTGGATCGCAAAACGCCCAAAAATGAAGAAAATCACACAAACAACAATGTGTTTTCGACAAACTTACCTTCCCGTTACTGCTCTGTTGTTTTGGGTCAGCTTATTGAAGCAACTTGGACAACTTTGGCTTTATCACATTTTAAAGAGAAAACTGAGGGAGGAAGGAAGCAACAGGCTACTTTCACTGGGCTAACGGCAACTTTGGCACTGAGTAGAAGGGCTGTATTGCCCCAGCTGAGGTGGATATTGAAAGCACAATATAATAACAGACAGCACAATACATTACAGGGCTTCTAGAATTTCATTTGCCTCAGATACAGTGGAGCATACAGAGATTCAATAAACCATGTTCTTTCCTAGGGTGGAAACTGTTTGGCCGGCATTCATTAGTTCTCCTTCACCGCAGCAATTAATGTTTTAGCACCTTAAAATCTCTCTGTGTGCGTTCAACTTTATTCCCAATTACACCAAATTAAGACCAATGACTATGGCTATCCAGTAACACAAGTGGCATATTGAATTCCAAATTCATAACCAATGTCAAGTATCTTTACTCCAGTAAATCAGTAAGGAAATAGTCCTGAATATCTCTCAGGAAAAGTCATTACTTTGCCCTTGTGATTGTACATTCCAGACATGTATGATTGCTGTATCATGAGTCATGGCAACAGTCTCTTGTTGATGACATCAGCGAGATATGGGTCAATTTTTCAAAGGCCCGGTTGTCTTGTGACTGAGACCACTCACTTAATTCATCATCCAAAGTGCACTGCACTACTGATAACAACAAGCCTGCTCAGCCAGTCAGCACAAACCTATTAAAGTTGTTTTGTTATCTAAAAAGCCAATTACTGTAACATAGAGCACTAGCCACCACTTCAAATCAATGGACTGGATGAAGGTATTACTTCTTAGGTTACTTAATGCAGGTTCCTCGCCCATTTCCCCTACCAGACAGCTTTATTTTATTTTGACTAACTTGAGATTCCCTCTTGTAATGCTACTCTTCTCTTTCCTGTGGTGTGTTTTAGAATGGGGTTGGTACTGGGGTATGTCTTCTACCATCATACTGACATCTGGAATTATTGAAGAAGAAACCTGTAACAATAATGATATACCATAGATTCATGTGATTTCCTGTCGAACCCCTTGAAACAATTTGACACCGGTTTTGCAATCCTTTGTATGGGTGATTTTTAAGCAATGGGCTCAGTTAGTTACATGAACAGGACAGGAAGAAAAACATACTGCGTTAGCTCAGTACTTGAATCATCTTACAGTAATGTCACAAGTATGTACAGTAGATGGTCAGGTGGAATCCTTTTCAATTGTGTTTGCGCTACAGACGACTATGTTGGTCCACTAATACAGAACTATAAAAGGCCAAGTATACTACTTTCGTGGGAAACAACAAAAAATATTCAGATTTTCCAGGGGCGCTGCAGCGTCCTCAGCACCTCTACTTCCCACGACTATGACTGAAGACACCACTCGGCAGTGAAAACCGACGTCAAACAAAAAGGATTGCCTTTTGTCAAATTATTGGCAATCTTCTTTCATTTAGTCTTGATCCCTATTCTTGGTCTAAGGACAGCCTACAAATACACAATAAAGCCTCTCATAAAGTCGGCCTGGAGTTGAATAGAGGAAGTGTGTAAACAATCGGGACTCATACCGTGGCTGATCTGGGAATTCTCCCAATGCCGGAGGAGATGTTCGGAATGAGAGGAAAGACGGGTGACTTTATTTCCTGTTTTTGTAACCCGCACTCAATTCACCAAAGCTTGCCTAAAGTGACAGTTCCATTGACAGCGCTGGTGAAACATTGAACTGGACATTGAACACACATCACAACAAGAGCTGAAAGAAATGATCCTACTCTGCTGTCGTTTGTTGATGTAAAAAGTTGCAAAACTCGACGGGATTGCAATTGTTTAAAAGATAGTACTGGCAAGGTCCACCTGCTCCTTATTTTCTGAATACAAATAATGCCAAAACGTTGCTGGAAAAATCCAGAAAAGGGCAAACTCAAATAGATGGATGCAATCCGCATCACGCCTTCCACGCTCTCTCTCCTTCTCTCTCCCTATCCCTGGGGTTAGACTGTCTACCAGTTGGATTCCAGCAGACTTGGGCCGGGGGTCATTTGTCATCCTTCATTTCTCCTTTGATCCCGCTGCAAATATCTGTTCTCCAAAGCTCCTCTATTCAACCATTCCCATCAGCCTTTTGTAATTAAGACCAGGCTTCTTTCTGGGGATTTTCCTCTTTTCTTTTTTTTTTTACTATCCAGCTGTCTCTGCAAGTCCCAGCATAATCTTTTTCGGACCCTAGCGTGAGTGAACAAAATACCCTTCATTTCAGTTCCCTCATCTGTGAAAAAAAACGACCGGCCCTAGCATGTTTGTGCCAATGGGCAGTGCAGTTGTTTTGTCCCTTAACAGGCCCACCTTGGGCTTCCAGTGATGTCATTTCCTATTAAAAGACTAGCTCTCGATAAAGAGCAGAGGACTCTTAATAATATCTGTGTCCAAAAATATGAAAGTCTTTATTTGGGACTAAATCATTATTGGTGAAGTATACAGGAGGTTCTGATTTGCTTGGAGGGACGGGGGGTAAATCCCCTCTTGTGCGCTGTTCACTTACCCCTTATAGGTTGTAAAGGTTTAATCATTCCAGGGGATCTCATTCAAAGAGGACTGTACATAATGACTCATGCTGAGCCCAACTTGCCAGGGAAGCTTTCCAGACAGAATTATGACTCCAGAGTACTGTATGCAGCATGTTGTTTGCCATTAGTTTGCCCATGCCTCCAACCAGTCTTTTGATTTATTCAAAATATTACCCAATAAACGTGTTTTTCGACTGTACAGTATCTACATGATATATCTGCATTGACCCCCCACTAACTCTTTTGACTCGTCACATACACTGCTGCTACTGTTTATTATCTATCCTGTTGCCTAGTCACCCCTACCTATATGTGGGGTCCTGAGTTGTGCATCGGTCTAAGGCACTGCATTTCAGTGATAGAGGCATCACTACAGACCCTGGTTCGATCCCGGGCTGTATCACAACCGGCTGGAGTCATATAGGGCGGCGCACAATTGGCCCAGCGTCATCCGGGTTAGGGTTTGGCCGGAGTAGGCCGTCATCGTAAAATAAGAATTTGTCCTTAACTGACTTGCCTAGTTAAATAAAAATATGCACCGATCTACCTCAATTACCTCAGACTCCTGCACATCAACTTGGCACTGGTACCCCGTGTGTATAGCCTTGTTATCATTACTGATTGTGTATTTATTCCTTGTGCTGGTATCTTTCTATAATTGTTCTATGTTTGTTGCGTTATTGTATTTAGAGGTAGGTGAAGGAGTCAAGCGCAGGAGAGCAGAGATGTCCAAGTAGCGTCTTTTAATAGGCAAGACCACAACAATAAGGTCAGGTACAATACCAAATAAACACCCACGACAAAAGAGAACACAGCTACTCACGGAAGGAGGAAAAACAACGCTCCTTAAACTTATACACAATCGGTATATACGTGAAAATAACTGAGGCACAACCTCAACGAGCAACATGACCAGAATAATCCCGCACTAACCTAAGCAGGCAACAGGGGTAATTATACACACAGAAATAAAGCAAATGAAACCAGGTGTGAAAGAACCAAAGACAAAACAAACGGAAAAGGAAAAATGGATCGGTGATGGCTAGTAGGCCGGCAACGCCGACCGCCGAGCACCTCCCGAACAGGGAAAGGAACCACCTTCGGTGGAAGTCGTGACAATGTTTCTCTCTGCATAGTTGGGAAAGGCCTGTAAGGAAGCACATCACCGTTAGTCTACCGGTTGTTTACGAAGAATGTGATAAATAAAATGATTGGATTTTACCAGCTGCTGCTAAGTGATGTATAGTGGTTATGAATATGTTTTATGTTGGCATATGTGTTATTATGTCTCCATTATGTGTTATCTCTCTGCTGTGTCACCCTATTTAATTTCCCCCCTTGCAACTGACCTTCATTGAACAATGGGGCCTGGTGACTGAAAGGTTCCCTGCCCTTTCTGCATGGATGATGGAAGCTCCCACAATGATCTACCTGGCCTCTGTCACCTTGTGTGTGAGTGCTGCAGTGAGACTGACATCTGTTGAGTGTGGGTGCCTGGTTCGTTAACAACTAATACAGGAAGTAGTCAAACCGATGCACCGGTCCTTTTTGCCCTACGTTTGGCATTACATTTGAATGATGATTCGTCCATTATTCAAACCTCTTAGTAACGTCTCCATGGTTTGATCTGCACATCACCTGCTCCTGGCCAATGACGATCAAGGAGCTGCCCTGAAGGAGCCGATGGAGGGTGGCATTATTTCTTGAGATTACAATCTTGCAAATACAGATAATCTGCATATGAGTTAGCAAAGGGGGATGTGGAAGAATGCTGAGATTTTAAATGAAATAAGCAATTCTGATAAGCAAGTCCATTCACATAACGAACTCTACAGCAAAGGCAAGATACTGAGACATAGAAAGACATAAGGATAACCATATATGGTAAGGATACAGATATAGCTCTTATCATACATACAGTATATATACGTCAATCAACATAATAGATGTATGATTACGGGAACTCATATATAAAGATATGGAAGCCTATGGTCCTCAGCTCTTAGAGAATTATTCATAAACATTTGAAACCATTAACGAATTAAAATGAAAGCCATTGTTCAATATGACAGAGAAGAAGGGCGTGTTTTCCTTTTTGCCCTGCTGGGAAATGATGTTGACAAGAGAGAGCAATGCCTCTTGACTCATCAGAGATAGAACATTCCAAACCTGTCAGTGTATCAGTGTATTTGGGGTGGCAGGTATGCCTAGTGGTTAGAGCGTTGAGCCAGTAACCGAACAGTTGCTGGATCGAATCCCCGAGCTGACAAAGTAAAAATCTGTCGTTCTGCCCCTGAACAAGGCAGTTAACCCACTGTTCTCCGGGAGGCTGTCATTGTAAATAACAATTTGTTCTTAACTGACTTGCCTAGTAAAATAAAGGTTAATTTATTGTTATTATTTTTTAAATCAGACACGCTCACATACACAAACAAATGCTTGGAGATATGCATACACAGACAGACAGAGACAAAGACAGAAAAATATATACTCATTGATCCCTTTGCTTGTTTGTTCTGAAACCTTTCCTCTTTCCTTTTCACACAATCCGAAACACATTTACTGGGTCACGTGAGGAGATGAGCAAATCTCCTTACTCAAAATTGCTTCAAGAACATAATAAACTGTTTATAACTATGATAGCTTTCTTGATCTCTCTAATGCTAGTACTGTACCGATTAAAGTCTATGCAAATTCTTAAAAAACAAGGGTGGTATCAATCACCGAAAATGAGATTCAGACCCTTTAAAGTCGTGACGTCATAACCTCTAGCATAACATATGGATTCTTTAAAGGAGCGGGAAAAAAACTGTCTCCAACATTTCCCAGAAGCCAGAGCTGGTATCAATTAGCATCTGTTGGAGAAGATAGCTCTCTTTGATAATAGCAGTGCCCAGCGAGAAAGCCACAAAAATCCTTCCCCACCACATCAGTAATCTCTGACAACCTTCTGGTCTTTATGATGCTTACATAACTCACCATCATTAGTCATGTTCCATGAGCCATGTGTTCAACTAATTGACAATAATGGCAACAATAAGGATAAATTGCAAAAGCTGTGGAAAGTAACACACGTCCCAGATCTTTGTATTCTCTGCGTTCGTCAAACCTTTTCCAACAAATGTTATCGGCAATATGTTTGCTCGTTTTTCTTTTTGGTCAAATAAAATTATGAGCTTTAATATTTCTAGCAGATGGAATGCTCTCTTTGTGTGTGTGTGTGTGTGTGTGTGTGTGTGTGTGTGTGTGTGTGTGTGTGTGTGTGTGTGTGTGCGTGCGTGCGTGCGTGTGTGCGTGCGTGCATGTGATGTTTTTGCCTCTGTAACTAATGTTACTCAGCAAAGTCTCATAACACATATCAGGTCGCAGATCTGTATACCCAGCAGGACTGTAAACAACAAGGAATTCGTTCCTATTATTCTTGACCCGTCCAATCAAAATCACCCCAGCATCCATCCATGCGTATTTGGATGTTTCATAGATTGAATCCAGTCAGCATTTGATCTATTTTGATCCCTCAGGTTCTTGACAGTTCTACTGATCACAGATCACATGTTTGGATCAATCCTCCTACACACAATATTTTCCTTCCTTCCACATTTTCTCCCATATGCAGCAGTTTGCCAGATGATGGCATCAGTTGCCTGATGAATGGGAAGGACCTCTGGCCCCGGTTGCATTTCAACTAAGTGGAGGGAAGAGAAAAGAGCATACACTGCAGGCGATGACAAGCATCGAACAATTCATCACAAACCCAATCTCCTCAGAACAGGTAACACCTCGACATCAAACTGTGACCTGTCAGCCTTAAAGCCTACAGCCACATCTTTATTTTACGTATCAACATATTTCCTGAGATGGTTTAGAGGTCCTGATTGGGTGAAATTTCAAAATCACCACTACATAGAGGCATTCCATTAAGACAGCTACAGAGGGAGAGTCAGGTTGCATCCAAAATGACACCATATTACCTATTTAGTGCACTACTTTTGACTAGAGCCCTGTCAAAAGTAGGGCACAGTGTAGGGAATAGGGGGCCATTTGGGAAGAAGCCTGACTCTCCCTCTGCAGCTGTGGTAATGAATGCCTGTATGTAGTGGTGATTTTGAAATTTCACCCAATCAGGACCTCTAAACCATCTCAGGAAATATGTTGATATGTAAAAGAAGGATGTGGCTGTAACCCATATGGTATCCAAACACAGTGAGAGCTGATTTGCCTACACTGAAGGGGTTAACACTAGCCAGAACTGGGTTGTCATGCACCAGGGCACCAAAGAATTATGATCAAGTGGGTCATGGTTTAACAGTGGAGCTGCTGGGAATTGGTCAACATAGCCTTTTGTGGAGCATTTGAAGTCAAACTGTTTGCCTTTAACAGTACTGATTCATAAGCAGAATGTGTGACACAAAGCATAATGTATATTTGGAGCATTCAGGTGTGCCGACGCTACTAACGGTTTTCTAGGAATGGGTGTGCTTATCTGGGTATACAGTGCATTTGGAAAGAATTCAGACCCCTTGACTTTTTCCACATTTTGGAATGTTATTATTCTAAAATGGATTAAATAAATAAAAATATTTGTCAATCTACAAACAATACCCCATAATGACAAAGCAAAAACAGGTTTTTCACATACTGTAAGTATTCAGAACCCTTGCTATGAGATTCGAAATTGAGCTCAGGCGCATCCTGTTTCCATTGATCATCCTTGAGATGTTTCTACCACCTGTGGTAAATTCAATTGATTGGACATGATTTGGAAAGACACACACCTGTCTATATAAAGGTCTCACAGTTGACAGTGCATGTCAGAGCAAAAACCAAGCCATGAGGTCGAAGCAATTGTCCAATGAGGTCCGAGACAGGATTGTGTCGAGGCACAGATCTGGGGAAGGGTACCAAAAATGTCTGCAGCATTGAATGTCCCCAAGAACACAGGGGCCTCTGTCATTCTTAAATGGAAGAAGTTTGGGACCACCAAGACTCTTCCTAGAGCTGGCCGCCCAGCCAAACTGAGCAATTGGGGGAGAAGGGCCTTGGTCAGGGAGGTGACCAAGAACCCGATGGTTACTCTGACAGAGCTCCAGAGTTCCTCTATGGAGATGGGAGAACTTTCCAGAAGGACAACCATCTCTGCAGCCCTCCACCAATCAGGCCTTTATGGTAGAGTGGCTAGACGGAAGCCACTCCTCAGTAAAAAGCACAGGACAGCCCGCTTGGAGTTTGCCAAAGGGCATCTAAAGGACTCTCAGACCATGAGAAACAATATTCTCTGATCTGATGAAACCAACATTGAACTCTTTGACCTGAATGACAAGCGTCACCTGGCACCATCCCTACGGTGAAGCATGGTGGTGGCAGCATCATGCTGGTGGGGATGTTTTTCAGCGGCAGTGACTGGGAGGAGAGTCAGGATCAAAGGAAAGATGAATGGAGCAAAGTACAGAGAGATCCTTGATGGAAACCTGCTCCAGAATGCTCAGGAACTCCGACAAGGGCGAAGGTTCACCTTCTAACACGAAAACAACCCTAAGCATATAGCCAAGACAACACAGCAGTGGCTTCGGGACAAGTCTCTGAATGTCCTTGAGTGGCCAAGCCAGAGCCCGGACTTGAACCCGATCGAATATCTCTGGAGAGACCTGAAAATAGCTGTGCAGCGACGCTCCCCATCCAACCTGACAGAGCTCATTTTCTGTTTCCATCCTGTCGCATGTAGCCAACAATATAACTCTGTCATTGTCATAGAGATTGATCTGAGGACGTCATCCAGTCTCCATTACATAGCATATTTCCCCTAAATTTCACAGAATGAAATCAACTGTGTTCAAATGAGCTAGTTAGATGTAGACACATTGACCTTTCACAAACATCATCTATCATAGGTCAGACATAACAAAAAAAAATATGCGCACAGAATATCACACTGCATCCCATTGTCAAGGAGTGAATGAGATGATCACATTTCCTTGTAGCCTATGCATCTGTGTTCAAACCTTGTCATCAGTGCTGACCGTGGGGACCAGCATACTGTACACCCTGGAGTGTGTGTGGTCTGATAACTTTGAGTGATTAGGAGGGATGTACTGTGATGTGTGTGATGGGAATGGCCCAGTACAGGATCTGCTGTAGCAGAGTGAGGGATGAAGGAGAACGAGGGTGGAGTGGGGGTGACGGTAACGTTCATTACACGCTCTGCTGCTCACACACAACGGCATCTCAGACACAGAGCCATCACTCACACACGTCCCCACAGGGGGAGCCGGGACACAGACACATCCACACGTAGGCTGCACACACATGCACTCACGTACACACACACATGCACATGTCAGTACACACACACACACATACAGACACACACACACAAGGCAGGACCTTCAAGGGGCTCCAGTCCTCACTTTCTCTACTCCTAAGGGATTCCTTAGATATTTCAAGCAAATCAAATGTTCTTTATTGCATTTCATAGCTCAATTATCTCAACGGCTAGAAGTTTGCACTGGACCTCTTAAGATTATTCAGAGTAGTTCTACATATTATAAAACAGGGAATTTCTCTGTGTGGTTCTATCAAAATTACTATACTATAAATTACTATTACTATAAATAGTTTTTTATTTAACATTTTTATTTCACCTTAATTTAACCAGGTAGGCCAAGATAAAGCAAAGCAGTGCGACAAAAACAACAACACAGAGTTACACATAAACAAACGTACAGTCAATAACACAATAGAAAGATCTATGTACAGTGTGTGCAAATGTAGAAGAGTAGGGCGGTAAGGCAATAAATAGGCCATAGAGGCAAAATAATTACAATTTATCATTAACACTGGAGTGATTGATGTGCAGATGATGATGTGCAAGTAGAGATACTGGGGTGCAAAAGCAAGAGGGTAAGTAATAATATGGGGATGAGGTAGTTGGGTGTGCTATTTACAGATTGGCTGTGTACAGGTACAGTGATTGGTAAGCTGCTCTGACAGCTGATGCTTAAAGTTAGAGAGGGAGATATAAGACTTCAGCTTCAGTGATTTTTGCAGTTCGTTCCAGTCATTGGCAGCAGAAAACTGGAAGGAAAGGCGGCCAATGGAGGTGTTGGTTTTGGGGATGACCAGTGAAATATATCTGCTGGAGCGCATGCTACAGGTGGGTGTTGCTATGGTGACCAGTGAGCTGAGATAAGGCGGGGCTTTACCTAGCAAAGACTTATAGATGACCTGGATCCAGTGGGTTTGGCGATGAATATGTAGCGAGGGCCAGCCAACGAGAGCATACAGGTCGCAGTGGTGGGTAGTATATGGGGCTTTGTTGACAAAACGGATGGCACTGTGATAGACTACATCCGGTTTGCTGAGAAGAGTGTTGGAGGCTATTTTGTAAATTACATCGAGTCAAGGATCGGTAGGATAGTCAGTTTTACGAGGGTGTGTTTGGCAGCATGAGTGAAGGAGGCTTTGTTGCGAAATAGGAAGCTGATTCTAGATTTCATTTTGGATTGGAGATGCTTAATGTGAGACTGGAAGGAGAGTTTACAGTCTAACCAGACACCTAGGCATTTGTAGTTGTCCACATATTCTAAGTCAGAACTGTCCAGAGTAGTGGTGCTAGTCGGGCGGGAGGGTGCGGGCAGCGATCGGTTGAAGAGCATGCACTTAGTTTTACGAGCATTTAAAAGCAGTTGGAGGCCATGGAAGGAGTGTTGTATGGAGTTGAACCTCGTTTGGAGGTTTGTTAGCACAGTGTCGAAAGAAGGGCCAGATGTATACAGAATGGTGTAATCTGCATAGAGGTGGATCAGAGAATCACCAGTTGCAAGAGCGACATCATTGATATATACAGAAAAAAGAGTCGGCCTGAGAATTTAACCCTTTGGCACCCCCATAGAGACTGCCAGAGGTCCGGACAACAGGCCCTCTGATTTGACAAACCAAACTCTATCTGAGAAGTAGTTGGTGAACCAGGCGAGGCAGTCATTTTAGAAGCCAAGGCTATAGTCTGCTGATAAGAATGTGGTGATTGACAGAGTCGAAAGCCTTGGCCAGGTCAATGAAGACGGCTGCACAGTACTGTCTTTTATCGATGGCGGTTATGATATCATTTAGGACCGAGCGTGGCTGAGGTGCACCCATGACCAGCTCGGAAACCAGATTGCATAGTGGAGAAGGTATGGTGGGCTTCGAAATGGTAGATGATCTGTTTGTTAACTTGGCTTCCGAATATTTTAGAAAGGCAGGGCAGGATGGATATAGGTCTATAACAGTTGGGGTCAAGAGTGTCTCCGCCTTTGAAGATGCGGATGACCGCGGCAGCTTTCCAATCTTTGGGGATCTCAGAACATCAGCTGTCTGGATTTGGGTGAAGGAGAAGCGGGGGGGCTTGGGCAAGTTGCTGCAGATGCTGAGATGTTGGCCGGGGTAGGGGTAGCCAGGTGGAAAGCATGGTCAGCCGTAGAAAAATGCTTATTGAAACTATTGATCATTGTAGATTTATCAGTGGTGACAGTGTTTCCTATCCTCAGTGCAGTGGGCAGCTGGGAGGAGGTGCTCTTATTCTCCATGGACTTTACAGTGTCCCAAAACTTTTTGGAATTATTGCTACAGGATGCAAAATTCTGTTTGAAAAAGCTAGCCTTAGTATATTGGTTCCTGACTTCCCTGAAAAGTTATATATCGCTGGGGCTATTCAGTGCTAATGCAGAACGGTCACAGGGTGTTTTTGTGCTGGTCAAGGGCTGTCAAGTCTATATCTGTTCTTAGTTCTACATTTTTTGAATGGGGCATGCTTATTTAAGATGGTGAGGAAAGCACTTTTGAAGAGCAACCAGGCATCCTCTACTGATGGGATAAGGTCAATATCCTTCCAGGATACCCGGGTTAGGTCAATTAGAGAGGCCTGCTCGCTGAAGTGTTTTAGGGAGCGTTTGACAATGATGAGGGCTGTTTGTTTGACCGCGGACCCATTATGCACACAGGTAATGAGGCAGTGATCGCTGAGATCCTGGTTGAAGACAGCAGAGGTGTATTTAGAGTGCAAGTTGGTCAGGATGATATCTAAGAGGGTGCCCATGGTTACGGATTTAGGGTTGTACCTGGTAGATTTCTTGATCATTTGTGCGAGATTGAGGGCATCTAGCTTAGATTGTATTACGGCCGGGGTGTTAAGCATGTCCCAGTTTAGGTCACCTAACAGTAAGAACTCTGAAGATAGATGGGGGGCGAGCAATTCACATACTGTATGGTGTCAAGGGCACAGCTGGGGGCTGAAGGGGGTCTATAACAAGTGGCAACGGTGAGAGAGTTGTTTCTGAAAAGGTGGATTTTTAAAAGTAGAAGCTCAGACCTGGATAGTATGACAGAACTCAGTTCTCTGCAGTAGATCGCAACTCCGCCCCCTTTGGCAGTTCTATCTTGTCGGAAAATGTTATAGTTAGGGATGGACATATCATATTTGTTATATCTGGAGTACTTCTTCTGTCCTATTCGGTGTCCTGTGTGAATCTAAGTGTGCGTTCTCTAATTCTCTCCTTCTCTCTTTCTTTCTCTCTCTCGGAGGACCTGAGCCCTAGGACCATGCCCCAGGACTACCTGACATGATGACTCCTTGCTGTCCCCAGTCCACCTGGCCGTGCTGCTGCTCCAGTTTCAACTGACCTGAGCCCTAGGACCATGCCTCAGGACTACCTGACATGATGACTCCTTGCTGTCCCCAGTCCACCTGACCGTGCTGCTGCTCCAGTTTCAACTGTTCTGCCCTATTATTATTCGACCATGCTGGTCATTTATGAACATTTGAACATCTTGGCCATGTTCTGTTATAATCTCCACCCGGCACAGCCAGAAGAGGACTGGCCACCCCACATAGCCTGGTTCCTCTCTAGGTTTCTTCCTAGGTTTTGGCCTTTCTAGGGAGTTTTTCCTAGCCACCGTGCTTCTACACCTGCATTGCTTGCTGTTTGGGGTTTTAGGCTGGGTTTCTGTACAGCACTTTGAGATATCAGCTGATGTACGAAGGGCTATAGAAATAAATTTGATTTGATTTGATGGACATTTCAGGATTTTTGGTGGCCTTCCTAAAACAGGATTCGGACACGGCTAGGACATCCGGGTTGGCGGAGTGTGCTAAAGCAGTGAATAAAACAAACTTAGGGCGGAGGCTTCTAATGTTAACATGCATGAACCCAAGGCTTTTGGTTTCATGCACGTTAATAAACATTAACATGAAACCATAAATATCTCTTACCAACTCATAAACACTTACTGAATCCCAATTAGATTTGAGCTCAATATCATAACCCCCTATTGTCATCATCAAAATATGTCCATAAATATCAAGAGCTTTAAAATAACACAATATGACCTGGTTCATAAGAACTTACAGCGACACAATGAGAGAAGGGACAAGAGCACTGACCGCTCTACAATCCATAACCATTGCCTGAATTACACCATACCCTAAATGGCTTGGAGGTTATCACTATCACTGACCATTTCTATTGACCGGGGTGCAGTGAATTTGGTCCCCTTCCATCACTGTGTGACTCCATCCCATTACCCCAGATTCAGTTCAAGGGACTTGACAAACGAGTGTCCATGTCTTTGTGACTCTCTGAACCAATCACAGCGGCCACTCAGATGCAATCACGGGCAGCTAATATTGCACCTAGACTCATCATCATTAATTACCGGCCCTCTATCAATAACTAATTATCCTAGCTGTCTCAGTGCATGATGGGAAACGGAAGATAGTCTTATTGCATGGGATTTATGTATTACAATCAAGGAACTATAGTGGCATAACTTATAGTATGTTGGTGCCATGTTGTTACATATGACCACAATTCATGTTCTACTTTATATAGGGGATTATGGTGCAATTGAAGTCACTTATGATTATTTCGCCATAGTTAATCTGGTATAGCCAGTATATAATAATCTGGTGATCACATTGCTTAACAGTAAAGCATGCTTACAGTCCACATAGCACTCTACTGTATTAGCACTACGGCATGTGTTTGTACACAATTCATGCATTAGCTCCAGTAGCCAGACTCGTTCTATGGCCTGTGGTTTGGCAGAGAGATCATCACTGCATTAATGTGTTTCCCGTGAGAGGATACAGCTGTCCTTGAGTAAGGCACTTAACCACTACTGCCTCAGTAAACACTCAGCTATGCAAAGGCTAATAAGTAAAATGGCCCTCATGGTTTGCCATAGCATAAAGGTGTAATTTAGGCAAGAAAATAATATCAGTGTTTCAATACATGTCATATAGCATATAGAATTTGTTTTAGAAAGGAGATAGCTAAGAATGTGAAAGGGAGTAGGGTAGAGTTGAGAAGAACCAATATGGCAAGTGAAGAGATGAGAGTAGTTCTACAGTATAACAAAAAACACTAGTCAGAGATAACATGAATTCTTAAGCTCTCTCTATAAATCATAGACAAAAACATACAAGATAAAGCTATTTCTTCATTATGGCAGAATATAATGTATTCTCTTATGATGAATAAATAGCTCTGTCTTGTATGTTTTTTGTCTATGATTCATAGAGAAAATCTAAGAATGCATGTTATCTCTGACTAGTGTTTTTGTCATAGAATAGAACTACTCATATTGACAATACATAGATTCCTATATAGATTCCTCTGTGGTGAACGGTCATAAACTGAACAGAATCCGAGATAAATGAGTTCATATTCCAAAAGGAGCCGTAATAGCCCTCCATCACTCTGAGACATTGGCCACTGCCTTTAAAAGAACATAACACCTTGGAAACGTTGAGGTCAATTACCCGCAGTAAGCCCCAGCGCCTCAGAGCACAGATTATTTCACAGACGACTTCTGGGAAAGATAATCAATGTTCCTAGCTGTCAACCTGAGCAATCTCGATCGCAGGCTTTAAGGACCAGAATAACCTCAGCTTTCGAGACCGGCTGCACATCCCTGAAACAGTTATGATTTGATTATTTAACCTAATCCTGCCCAGTTTTATCATGTCAATGAGACGGCCTTGCAGTTCATTCCCAGTATGTTAAGCAAGTATTATCCAGAGACATGGAAATCGTCGTATCTCTTACTGAGATCACACACAAAGACAAGGGAAAGCTCACATCTGCACATTAAAGTGAATCTATGAAAGTGAAAAGACATTGACATCCATTGAAATCCATGATAAAATGATACTGTGTACTACTAATCCCAGTCAGATAACACAGGAAAAAAAGTATACATGCTGTGTTGTAAGTAAACAAATAAAACTGTTCACTAAGACCTTATTTCCGTTCGATAGAAATCCAGATAAATTGAGGGCTGTGAAAGAAGACGATTAGCTGACCCCACAGCTGTGAACATCGGAAAAACAAAATCAAGTCTCCAAGGATTTGGGGGAAACCTCGTTGGCGTGCAACAGCCTGTCTTAATTCCATTTAAATCCTCTACATCCGCACTCAACCCGTAATCAATGCCACAGAAAAGTAAGTATCTAAACGACAGTGGGAGTGCAGAGACGGAGAGGTACTAGAACTATAGCCTTAGGCAAGGGAAGAGAGGATTAAAGTTATTGTATTACACTTAGAAATATGAGAAATATGTGTAAAATGTGAAGCCACAGGATTTGGAAACCTAGTATGCTGGAGCTTAATCTCACCTCGTGTTGAATAAGGCAACGAGTTACAACGCTCCGCTAGATACTTGACCTTACAATACCTTTACATTGACAATCCATGCCACAGTATAAAACCAGCATCACACTGTTGTCACCTAAACCAAAATGATACTGTCTGCATATGGCTACATAGGTGAGCATTTGAGACAACTGTTTTTTATATCACAGTGTAACACTGCATATTGAAAGTGTCTTTCTAGCTGAAATATCCTTTCATATTGGCCTAAAACTAATAAAAAGTACAATAACACATAATGTAATATAATGTCTACATTTCATCAGGGAGTTAGCAAGACAAAGTGTCATCTCCGCTCTCTCATCATACCCCACACAGCCATTACAATCCATTTAGCCTCTCCTCACTATCAGTAATGGCTTTTACTATCGCAGCTCAGCCTTTTATTGCTCTGAATTTATTTCTCGGATTAAAAAACAACTACGAAAATAACGTAGCCTAGCTACTACTCTGGTAATTCATAGCACCATTTTCTTTGGCCAGTGAAGCAAACCCCTACGTAAATCTACTATTAGACACGAACGTATGGCCCAGAGCGGGCATCATAAGACTTCCATTCAAACAACCTCTGGACGCTCAACTCAACACTCAACGTCCCCCGAGACAACAGCCTTCAAGGACAGAGCTAGAAGACACATCATGCCCACTGCATTAATTATTCACTGCATGAAGGTCTTGTCGGGAGCAGATAAATGTGTCTTTTAAAATTCCTCTGTGCTCTCCACTGCAATTTGGTTGGGGAAAAGAGCACTGTTGCCTGAGAGTTATCATCCACTTTATCTCCCAAATGCCTGTCCCCAAAAACAAGCACAATCCACTGAATTGAATGTGGAAAATGCAGGGTTTTCACTGAGGGTGATCACATTAGTTTGAATAGAAGACAACAGAGAGTGCTTGAAAAGTGTGTGTGTGTTTGTGTGTGTGTGTATGTGCTTGCATGCGTATGTGTGTGTGAGTGTGTGAACATCAAAGCATCTCTTCCACATCACATGCTCTCATGTTGAATGCAATGTCTACACCACTTACGGTCCCCCATGGATTACAGAGCACTACAAAGAAACGCAGTTTATTAGAACTGACAACAATGACATTATTACAGCTATTTGGTGATAAGCACCATTGCGATATCCTCTGTGACCCCCATGGTTTCTTTCCCCTGGTAATCAGGAGTAGTGACAGAGCCGAGCCAGCGGGCAACTCCAGGCCATTTCCTCATCGTGCCTGGAAACAAAACAAATATCTCTCTCCACCAGCTGATCCTGTCCTCTACATAATAGACTTCACACACGTCTCTCCCACTTCATTTCACCTCCCTTCCCAAAACACAGAACCCCCTTGACGTCCCCCATGTGTAGCATGTCCTTTATGGAGGTTGTAAATGCAGCTACCATAACACATGCTAACAGTGATTGGCACTGGGGTGTACGAGGCTAAATCTCTTGCCAACGACATCACTTTGTTGACTATGATTATCATTTTGCAGCAGACATCCATTGTCAGATTCTCTAGCTATTATCCTTGAGGTAATGCTCTGCGAATCCTTTCTCAGACTCGTGCACTGCCATGCGGAGTACTTTGAAGTCATATTAAGTGACTTTATGAGAAGCCCTCGACTTCCAAGACAGACCAATAAAATCCAGCCAAAATGAGTGATGTATTTGGCCCCTTGCAATTCCAGGACTGTGACTGGCATTTAATTGGACGTCCTGCAAAGCTCTCTGCTATAGTTTGAACAGCTGTATGTCAGCCCATTGTTTATTAAAGTGATCCAACCCCCTTGGATAGCGTAGAGTACATCTCTAAGTATAGTGTCTGTACAGGCGCCTCCTCTTGTACCCTGTCTGGCAGGAACAATAAATCAAAATCACATTTTATTCGTCACGTGCTTCGTCAACAACCGGTGTGGACTAACAGTGAAATGATTACGGGGCATTCCCAACAATGTAGAGGGAAAGAAAATCCAGACATAATAGAAAAGTAATAATAGATACACAATGAGTAACGATAACTTGTTGTACTAGTTGTGCAGGGGTACGAGGTCATTGAGGTAGATATGTACATACAGCTAGTAATAAAGTGACAGATAAGAAACAGTAGGAGCAGCGTGTGTGATGAGTACAAAAAGTTTGTGTGAAAAGGTTCAATGCAAAAAGTGCATCCCCCAAAACACTCACCTCATCTGTCCCTAATGTGTTGTGTTGCTGTCATGCTACAGTACTTTCCTGTGTCTTAACTCTAATTAACACACTGACTCCCTCACACGCTGCATGATGATGTCCAGCAGTTCAATGTGAGAGTCGTTTTTAAGTCCATATAAACTTGTCATGAAAATGTCTGCTTTGTGTATAAATAAAAGAAAACACTATGTCACCGTTTTAAATACTGAAGTGAATAGTCAGCAAAGCCATTTCCTTCTCTTAGTGGACGTGTTAAAAAGTTTTGGGAGTGAGGTAAAAACTGAAGGGAAAAAAACGCTCCAGTCAATTCTGAATTGGCCCGCTCAGCAGTTCAAACCACACGGAGACATTATTGGAATTGTACAGAACTGTGAAATAAATGTCCCCACTTTGAACCAAATGAAAAAAAAAAAAATCTAATCCATTTTTCACTTGAGTGCAGATCTGCTGATAGCTTCCTTTTTGGAGACGGACTGCTCCTCAAGAAAAAAATACCTCATACCACTGTTTAAAAGTAAGGGGACATATTGCACTGAGAATGAGTATGTGTATGTGTGAAACCTTCCTTTTGCTAGTGAGGGAACATGAATCAAATAAAGCGTGTTATCGTAGACTGCAGTGCAGGTAAGGGAAGTCTTCTGAGCTTCCTTTTAACCACAAAAAGGCTAAACAAATTCAGGAGAATTTCAGGATAGAATAAGAAAAGTTTGATTAAATTGGAGCAAATGCCCTTCTTGATACATTATCAGTGTTTTTGCTCTTTGAGGGTATGGTATTTCAGAGCATGTTTCAGATTATGAACCAATGCCTAGCAGTATACTGGCCTATAGCCAAGTAAAACTCAACTCCACAATGTACTTCACATCCACGGAGTTGAGCGGCGACTAGTGTGGGCTGACTAGACCTCCGACATTGTTCCTTTTAATTGCGGGCTATTCTGTGGTTGCTGCTTTTTGATAAAAAAAAAAAAAAAAAAAAAACATTTTATGTGACGCTGGAGCTCCAGTTCCCCCACGCTAGTCGCCTCTGAACTCTGCTGATGTGAAGTACATCGTGGAGTTGAGTTTTACTTGGCTAACTTGCCTACCGTTATGTTACGAGCATGTTGTTGCTGTCATCTGCAGGTCACACATGGAACTGCATAAACCATCCTCTCCTCCCTCGTGTAATGATGTTTCCAGTGAACTATCAATTATGTCCCTGTAAAGCAGGGTTTCCTAAACTCGGCCCTCAGGACTCCAAGAGGTGCACGTTTTGGTTTTTGCCCTGGCACTACAAAGATTCAAATGGTCAACTAATCATCAAGCTTGGATCATTTGAATCAGCTGTGTAGTGTACGGGCAATAACCAACATATGCACCTCTTGGTTTGGGAAACCCTGCTATGAAGAGTATTTCTACTCTTATAGCAAATAACTTTGTGACAATGCATTTCAGCATCACACATTGAGAACAGCTTACAGTTGTCCTGCCTGCTGAGTGTTTCTCCATTGGGTTCTCCTAACGTGAGACATATCCCTGTGGGACACTGGGTACCTGGGGAGACAAGCTTAGGGACACACAACTGACATGAATACAGCCCTCTTTAGATCTTCTCTCATGTTGGGGGGGGGGGGGGGGGGGGGTTCATTCAAGTAGATTTTTTTTATGGTTATATAGTAAGGTGTATTTTAAGGTACAGTATGAAGTAATATATAATGTTTTAATTTAACCTGCTAGACATTTCTGGGCTACCAGTCTGCTAGACAGTGCCACTGACATATGGTGTTCTATTATAAATAGATTATAAAGACGTTGAGTGAATTATAGATGAAAATGTCATGTCATGAAAATATCATTTTGAAGAGAGTTGTGCAATAACTTACGGGGACTACAAAGAAAGAAGACTGCACAATCCATATCACTTCATTGGCAACCCTCACTTTAGTCACTTGAAACTTCTAAGGACTCTAAGGGGCGGGTTTGCAGACATAAATTGAGCCTAATCCTAGTCTAAATTACTCTTTAAACTGGACTAACTGAAATTGCATTTCTCAGACATGGTTTAAAATAGTTTCAGATTTGCCCTAGTCTTGACTTAAAAAGTCTGGTTTTGAGAAGGACGATTAGAGTTAATCTAGATCCACACTGAACAAAAATATAAACTCAACATGTAAAATGTTGGTCACATGTTTCATGAGCTGAAATAAAATATCCCAGAAATGTTACATACACACACAAAGCTTATTTCTCTCAAATATTGTGCACAAATTAGTTTACAACCCTTTTAGTGAGCATTTCTTCTTTGCCGAGATAATCCATCCACCTGACTGGTGCGGCATATTAAGAAGTTGACAATAAAGGGCCACTCTAAAATGTGCAGTTTTGTCACACAACATAATGCCACGGATGTCTGAAGTTGAGGGAGCGTGCAATTGGCATGCTGACTACAGGAATGTCCACCAGAGCTGTTGCCAGAGTAGTGCATGTTAATCTCTCTAACATAAGCCACCTCCAACGTAGTTTTAGAGAGTTTGGCAGTACATCCAACAGGCATCACAACCGTAGACAATGTGTATGGCGTCATGTGGGCGAGTGGTTTGCTGATGTCAACGTTGTGAGTAGAGTGCCCCATGGTGGCGGTGGGGTTATGGTATGGGCAGGCATAAGCTACTGACAACGAACACAATTGCATTTTATCGATGGCAATTTGAATGCCCAGAGATACCGTGACGAGATCCTGGGGCCCATTGTTGTGCCATTCATCTGCCCAGGTACCCTAGTGGTTTAGAGCGTCGGCCTAGTAACTGAAAGGTTGCAAGTTCAAATCCCCGAGCTGACAAGATACAAATCTGTCGTTCTGCAGTTAACCCACTGGCAGTTAACCTACTGTTCCTAGACCATCATTGTAAATAATAATTTGTTCTTAACTGACTTGCCTAGTCAAATACAGATAAAAAAGGTTTCAGCATGATAATGTGTGGCAAGGATCTGTACACAATTCCTGAAAGCTGAAAATGTCACTGTTCTTACATGGCCTTCATACTCACCAGGCATGTCACCGATTGAGCATTTTTGGGATGCTCTGAACCGACGTGTTCCAGTTCCCACCAATATCCAGCAACATCACACAGCCATTGAAGACTAGTGGGACAACATTCCACAGGCCACAATCAACAGCCTGATCAACTCTATTTGAAGGAGATGTGTCGTGATGCATGAGGTAAATGGTGGTCACACCAGATACTGACTGGTTTTCTGACCCATGCCCCTACTTTTTTTTAAAGGTGTCTGTGACCAACAGATGATTATCTGTATTCCCAATCATGTGAAATCCATAGATTATGGCTTAACGAATTCATTTAAGTTGACTGATTTCCTTATATGAACTGTAACTCAGTAAAATCTTAGAAATTGTTGCATGTTGCGTTTATATTTTTGTTCAGTTTAAGTGAAGGCTTAAATGAAACCTTGCCAGAGGCAGATTTAACTTCAGATTAAATGGATGTTGGTCCCCAGGTTGACCTTGGCAATGGAGGAAAATGGATTAGCTGGACTATTTCAACGATGATCAAAGAGCACCACCAAGGCCAGACAGAATGACAGTTATAGACAGGAGCAACCCACAGAATGATTTTGATTAAATCGATTTCCGTGACCATTTCTGTATGTACAAAGAAAATGCAGCTGACATTTTTTTGCTTGAGCCAAGGCTTTCATCTGAATCTCTTCGGGGAAGTCCCATCCCTCCTTCCCTACAAGTACTGATCACCTTGAGGTTTTTGGCATCTGGAACCTTCCATCGTGAAATAGAAAATGTGTGGTGTAAGTGAATCGACTCTATGCAGAATAGTCCAAAGTCTGCAACCCTATATGTGAACTAAAAGACAATAACATCAAGTTCCCTGATGCTGCTGCCCAAGCCAACTACAAGGTATAGATGGATGTCACATTCCCATCAAGTGTCCCTCGACAGCAGATGCTGAGGGGTACAGGAATCTTAAAAACTGGTTCTCAATAAATGTACAACGTGTGTGCACTTCCAATCCAATTTGCAGTTCTCCGACATTGCACATTGAAAAGGTGCATCCAATGACTCAAGGATCCTCTTTGTATGCTCAGCTTGAAGGAGGACAAGAGAGTTGAATCATACTTGGTGACAGTGGGTATGCACAAACCAACTATGTTCACACAAAAGGACCTGAGCAACAACAGTACATTCAAGCTCATATGCACACCAGAGACGTAGCGGAGCGCATGTTTGGTGTATGGAAGAGCCGTTTCCAGTATCTCAGAAACACATTTGCCCTTTCAACAAAGACGCTGCATTGTCATAATTGCAACAGCAGTGCTTCACAATTACCTCAAACATGGCTGCCCAGATTCTCGCATTGAAGATGAGGATGACCCAGATGTTCCAATAGTTGAGGCAGACAATAACAGAAATGGACAAGCCTACAGAGACGATTTTGCTATGCAGCACTTCTCACAACAAAGATAGCATGTGACTGAAGCAAACAACACCCATGTATTGGTAACAAAAATGTATTTAATTCACAAATGGAAATGTCGGGACCCCGAACTGGTGCTGAATCAAGAATAACATTGGTACTGCTGCTGCTTCCTGTTTCTCTCCTCCTCCTTCATAGCCGACTCAACATGAAGGGTTTGTATCTTCCTATCGTGCTCTTTTAAATACATAAGTTTGAGCTCATGAAATTCCATGGGCAGTTTCTCATGCATGCACAGCCTCTTTGTCTTTGTCCTCCGGCACCGGATTAGTGACACAATCTTCCCTCCTGGCTGCTGCAGATGTAGCGAACTCCATTCATTGTTTTGTTTAGGTGACTCGCTCCAATTCCACACAATGCTTATGTATTAGTGTCCCATCTCTGGTTTTTGAAGCATCCTCAGGTCAGCACCAAGTGCACATCGTTAATCTAATCAGGCTTCACAAAGATGAACTGGTTAGTCCTTAATTATCGTAGTCTGGGACGCCCTCGTCTAGAGCTAATTAATCTGAAGTTAAGCATAGTCTAATGAAGCCATTTTTAAAATCTGGATTTATTCAAGTAGAATTAGCCTAGTCCTGATTTAAATTAAACTCTGTGTGCAAAATCGTCTCATAATGCACAGCAAATGCAAAAAAATCATTACTCTGGACCCACAGAAAGTAGCATTATGCCCATAGACCAACACAAGTTTTTTATTTTCTAGAATTTTTTTATTTTTTATTTCACCTTTATTTAACCAGGTAGGCTAGTTGAGAACAAGTTCTCATTTGCAACTGCGACCTGGCCAAGATAAAGCATAGCAATTCGACACACATGGAGTTAACATGGAATGAACAAAACATACAGTCAATAATACAAAAGAAAACAAAAAGTCTATATACAGTGAGTGCAAATGAGGTAAGTTAAGGAAATAAATAGGCCATGGTGGCGAAGTAATTATAATATAGCAGTTAAACACTGGAATGGTAGATCGGCAGAAGATGAATGTGCAGGTAGAGATACTGGGGTGCAAAGGAGCAAAATAAATAAATAAATACCAGTATGGGGATGAGGTAGGTAGATAGATGGGCTGTTTACAGATAGGCTAAGTACAGGTGCAGTGATCTGTAAACTGCTCTGACAGCTGGTGCTTAAAGCTAGTGAGGGAGATGTGAGTCTCCAACTTCAATGATTTTTGCAGTTAGGGGTTCAAAGGTTAGGGGGTGGGATGACCTGAAATATTCTGCTTTTACAAACTGTTATGTTGTTTTCAAATGAAACACAATACCTTGCTCTTGTTAAAGCTTTTTAGAATGTATTAGTTTTTTAGGGATTTTACCTAGCAACGACTTATAGATGACCTGGAGCCAGTGGGTTTGGCGACGGATATGAAGCGAGGGCCAGCCAACGAGAGCATACAGGTCACAGTGGTGGGTAGTATATGGGGCTTTGGTGACAAAACGGATGGCACTGTGATAGACTGCATCCAATTTGCTGAGTAGAGTGTTGGAGGCTATTTTGTAAATGACATCGCCGAAGTCATGGATCAGTAGGATAGTCAGTTTTACTAGGGTATGTTTGGCAGCATGAGTGAAGGATGCTTTGTTGTGATATAGGAAGCCAATTCTCGATTTAATTTTGGATTGGAGATGCTTAATGTGAGTCTGGAAGGAGAGTTTACAGTCTAACCAGACACCTAGGTATTTGTAGTTGTCCACATATTCTAAGGTATAAGGTAGTTGTTATGAAATTGTTAGATTATTCGTGTGTGTGTATGTCCCAGGGAAAGGCTAGTGGAATGTAAATCCCTGTTTGGGGTTCTCTTTGGCAGATTCATCTTGGTAATTGTGGCTGACATGAACCTGGTAAACCCCAACCTGAGTATTATGGTATAGACAGGTATGCTCTCGGCATTTTATTTTCCAATATCTATGTCAAATTGAGAAGTTTATAAATACATGTTTTAAAAAAAAATCATATTGCCAATTGCATCTATGGACCAAAATTTTCAACAAATTAAAGCATAACTACTGTGCCTGATCCTGCCTGCCTCCTGCAACATTTCCACCCTTACGACTGCCACAAGGTCCGTATTTTATAGGCTGCTATGGGAAAACCAATACTCTGCTTTTCAAAGAATAGAGTTACTGTCCTATCGTGAGTTTGGATCATTTATTGAGAACTGATTCCATTATCAATACATACAGTAATATTTACGTTCTGTAACAAATCCATATTGATGCATCTTTACATTTGATACCCTGTTATCACTTAAAAGATTGTGGAACAGGTGTTCTATTTCAACATTTCTCTCTCCTTTCTTTGGAGGAACCGAAACCGTGTCAGTGCCAATGAGAACTTGAACTCTTTGGATTCTGACCAACATACACTGTACCAATCAGCTGTGATTGTATTAGTAATTTGTGTGGAGTTGTCATTCCAAAACAAAACACTGTTGGTTGTGTTTGAATAGTTAGTGATTGATATGTGACGACTGCCAAGTTGTGCATTATATGCTGCCAGCTGCTGACGTGGGCGCATAAAATAATGTTTTGCCCGCGCTTCAGACGGCTACATTGGTCCGCTAATACAGGACTAGTATAGGCCCAGTGCACTACCTTCTCCCCCGATTGCTCAGTTTGGCCGGGCGGCCAGCTCTAAGAAGAGTCTTGGTGGTTCCAAACTTCTTCCATTTAAGAATGATGGAGGCCACTGTGTTCTTGGGGACCTTCAACTCTGCAGAAATGTTTTGGTACCTTTCCCCAGATTTGTGCCTCGACACAATCCTGTCTCAGAGCTCTACGGACAATTCCTACAACCTCATGGCTTGGTTTTTGCTCTGAGATGCACTGTCAACTGTGGGACCTTATATAGACAGGTGTGTGCCTTTCCAAATCATGTCCAATCAATCAAATGTACCACAGGTGGACTCCAATCCAGTTGTAGAAACATCTCAAGGATGATCAATGGATACAGGATGCACCTGAGCTCAATTTCGGGTCTGAATACTTATGTAAATAAGGTATTTCTGTTTTAAATTTTTAATACATTTGCAATAATTTCTAAAACACTGTTTTCATGGGTATTGTGTGTAGATTGCTGAGGATAAGAAATAAATACATTTTAGAACAAGGCTGTAATGTAACAAAATGTGAAAAAGGTCAAGGGGTCTGAGTACTTTCCGAAGGCACTGTATGCTTTCATTTCCCAAAAATATACTCTTACCTTTCATTTGACACCCAATTTGATATACTATGTACTTCACATGTTGGTGCTCATGGGTCATTTTAGATGGAAATGTCCATACATAGATTTAGCTGCTCATTTAACATTCAATAATAATTGTGGATATCTAAAATCAAGATTATTGGACAGTTCAAAGTATGGATGCCTTGGATGCACATTTCTGTTGTGCTAAACCTAATTCGAGATAAGAAGTGTTTTATGGCATTCCCATGGTTGGATTGATGCTTAGATAATAGAAAATCAACCAAAAATATGTATTGGGTCAGATGCACAAGTATAAACCCCTGAAAATGTTTGTCGATTGTTTTTCTTCTTCTGAACAGAGGCAATCAGTCTTGAGAGCTGAGTGCAAAAGGAACAAACTGGCAGGTGTCCAGCTCCATTTTGTGGCTGAGAAGAGAATCGGTTTCACACAATTCGCCCTGAAATAGGACAAGACAACCACAAAAGAGCACTCTTGCACACTTGGCTGATTTCTACACAGTCCAAGGCCTTATGTGATTATTGGAAAAGTTTGTCTCTCTGTCTCGGAGAGGCTCTTCTTGGTTTCAGTGGGCTTGGGTGTGATAGCTAGGTGTGCTTGGTGAAAGTTTTTTTTAAAGGAATTCTTTGTGGCTCTCACAACAGGAGCAGCCAACTCTGAAATGAGAAGGCTGTGATGTCTGCAGGCTTACTGATCAGGTATAGGACTAAACCACCGGCTTCAGTCAATCTCCTGAACAAGGACGAGAATCTATCTACACTGACTTAATCAGGATCAGGATTAGTTCAAATGGGGTTATAGTGGTGCCTGATGTGAACAAAAGAGCTGAATCTGTAAGACCAATGTTGGCATTGTAATGCTATAGGAGAATTGATCAATCAACATGTGGATAATAGTCATGTCATTCCCTTCTTTAAGAGTTAAAGGAGACTCTCAAAACACTTTACTCTTGGTCTGGGTTCCCATAATAAGATAATAAGACTACATTTCATTGCCTTTGGATGGGCAAAACAGATGCCATTGAATTGATTTCTGGTGAAAAGTGTCAAAATTCAACCCCTGATTATAATCAATGAACAAAACACCAAAACACCTTGGTCTATCTGCTTACAGGTCCTTTGATAATAGAAACCCCTCGAAGCTCCTATTGATAGTCACCCTCTGAGTGAAGAAGATGATGTGTGCTTGAGTGACCTTGGCATGTCCCTGGCTTCCTGTCCCAGTGTTGCCCCTGTCCAATCAGTGTCTCTCAGCCTGAATTGCTGCCAGTCCCTGGGATGGAGGAGTAGCAGACAGACAGACAGACAGCCCCCTGGCCTCCTCTCCCCTTGTCCTCACCACATCACCATGACATTAAAATGACAGAAATGTCACGGATGTCAGTGTGGCATCAGACCACAGAATAACATGGGGATAGACAGGCATGAGGAGAACAGTACAAAAGACAGTGAGAAAGTGCAAGAGAGGAGAGTTGATTAGGCCCAAGTGGCAGGTGTCATAGCCAGTGTTCAACACCAGCAAAGGATTAATACACCCTGAATCTCAGGATGCTGAGCCATTTCAATGCCTTTTGTCAGACAGGATCTGATCACTGTGTCTGCCATGGGATAGGGCCTTCATATAGATTCAACATATAGATTCAACATTTAAATGTTGGATAACAACTGACGTGTGCACCATCAACATAAATCCTTTATAATACACCCATATGCATAGTGCTTAATTGAGCAGCTCTCAGGTCAAATCTTGGACAATTGATGACACAATACTTACTTATTCCTCATGCTTGGCTGCGGATGGTATTGAATATGCTGTAGCTAATACTATGTTGAATATGTTGTCGCTTTAATAACTCTCTATAAAGATGTTGTGTCGTTTTTATTTAATTAAGTGTTTGTGTTATCAGTGGACCTGTAGCCTATAACAAACTACAATTCAATATATCCCATTTTGATTCTACTTCTAAATAGGCCTAGCCTACATTTGCTCAACAGTTTTAGTCGTTAAATACTACTTACACCCCATCCAATCCACTGACACATTCGCCCAGATGGACCTAATTGAATGTGTTTCTCTCAAGCAGCACAACATCTGTGTTGAATTTGTTGAATCTAATGCCACTCCACTCCACTCAACTGCTCAACGCACCAGCCACGAACTCAAGAGCCAGTCAATCTGAAGACAAGCCTAGTAGGCCCTAACAGTGAACTGCCCCAGGAGCATTCAGCATTCCTTCTCCATTGGTTTCGGGGAGGAGAGGGGACCTGAGGAACATGGAAGACGAAGTTCCCACTTGTTCTGGGTTTAAACTTATACACTGCAATTTCCATCACAAAGGCCCTCAGCACAGTGCAGAGCTGACCTTGAGCCCTTTCAGGGGGAGACTCAGGAAGTGCTTGTGCTGCAGCCAACTCTATTCACACGCTGGCCCGTAGGTTGCTGTCAGGACCTTCCATGGCACGAAGGCTATTGTTATGTTGATCTAATGGCTGTGAAGGGTAATCCAAAAGGCCTTTATTAGAATGAGGATCAGAATTCATAAACATTCAATGAGGGAGGAACATGGAGGTGTTGCATGGGAGGACTGCCGTGAATTATTTGAATGAATAAGTTTGGATCACATGGGGAATGAATGCACAATCCATCCATCAGTGTGTCATCATGAAGTATTTCACATTCCATACAGGAGAAGCTCTACCCTGTATGACAGTGTGTGTTGTATTGGACTATTTTTGCATGGAAAGACTTTGCTTGAAATCAAACCTTAAACATTTGAATGAACATGGCCTTGCTTCTATTACAGCATATTGGACGACTGTCATTCATATTCCATTCACCCAGCTCAATGTAAAAATCGATAGGTTGAGGATACAACTTCCCTTGTACCCATCACAAGGTTGCTACAACCTAGCCTATGAATGACAATTTATAACGTAGGTGCACATGGAGAGATCATTCTTTGTAATCAAGTTGAGTGACACATTCGATAACACCTTGCACACTCTTGCCTCCATTTAGCTGATCTAGGGTATAATCATTAGTCCAACAATTGCAAACGAGAGTTTCTACTGGACAAATTCAGGTATGTTTATCCCTGTTTTGTTCAGTTTTCTTCCGTTTAAGATTTTTTTTCCCAACAGAATTGGCCCAATGAAACGTTTGACCCAAGTTAAACCATTTAAAGGCAATGCTACCAAATACTAATTGAGTATATGTAAACTTCTGACCCACTGGGAATGTGATGAAAGAAATAAAAGCTGAAATAAATCATTCTCTCTTCTATTCTCTCTGACATTTCACATTCTTAAAATAAAGTGGTGATCCTAGCTGACCTAAAACGGGGAATTTTTACTTGGATTAAATGTCAGGAATTGTGAAACACTGAGTTTAAATGTATTTGGCTAAGGTGTATGTAAACTTCTGACTTCAACTGTACATACACACATCAAATAGGCTACCTCACATGTATAAGACCCATTTAAGGGTTACCTCAGTAGTTGGATGAGCAAAAATGTCCCCTTCTTCTCCTTGACTGAATTAATTCTAAATGTAGTCTGTTGTTGCTATCCCAGTGAGGCAATCCAGGTGTGCATTGGTCAGTCTGTTTCTCTGTTTTTGTTTCACAATGTACATTGTTGAAAATGCTGATTCACATGAATACGTGCTGACAAAAAAGGATGTCACCTTTTGCACACACTGCTTCAGAAGTGGATACTCTGTGTCTGACACAAGGCTCCAGAAATAGGTAACACCTGATCTTAGTTCACCTTGCAATGTGTCATTTGCCTGCAGCTTCACTATCTCACTTTCTAATTCAGCACGGTCAGAGATGACACTGGCACATGAAAGGGGTTCTCAATGAAGTTGAAAATCTCCTTGTACTCCATGATATCCTTGAATCTTGACTCAAACTCCAACTTAAACTCTTCCAACACACGCACAAATGCATCATAGCTAAAATGTTGCAGTATGTCTGGGTTGGATGTGGTGACTGAGTTTTGGGAAATGAACAAACTGTCTATCAGGTATGAACAGTGTGGTGATTTTATTTTGAAATGCTGTGACCACACGCAGCATTTTGCCTGGAGTTTTAGCTTTCCCTTGGAGCTGGAGATTCACCGTGTTCGGGTGGCAGGTCACGTCAGTTAAAAAGCCAGTTTTAATATCCACTGTGGATCATCCAGCTCTGGCTCCTCTCTCCCCTTGCTTGCAACAAATTCAAGGATTTGAGGGAGGAGAGAAATCTGTCCAAACTCTGCCACAAGACAGCCACCTCACCTCATTGTGAAATATTAAGTCGCAGTATTCTGTCTGGTATTCCTCCAGCAATTCGCGGAATTGACGGTGATTCAGTGCTTCGCAATAATAATGTTCACCACGCGCATGACTTGCTGCATCACATTCTGTAAATTAGTCTTTGAGTTTAGTCACAAGTGCTTCCTGATTAATGATACAATGAAATGTAACAAATTCGGGAATATCCTGTCTCTTTCTAATCAGGCCTATGAATCCTCTCTCTTTCTCAACCGGCCTATGAGTCCCTTCTTCTTCCCTCGCATGTTTGGGGCGCCGTCAGTGCACACAGATGCCAGTCAATATAATTATCAGCAAAAAATTTAACAAGGACTTTCAGAAAATACTCTCCTCATGTTTGTCCCTGGAGGGGCAGTAAACATAAAAGTTCCTCTCTGAACGACTCGTTTTGAGGGAAGCGGACCCAAACATAAAATTGGGCAATGTCACTCACTTCAGTGCTTTTGTCAAGCGCAATAGTAAAACACGGCGCCACGTATATGTCAGTATTCAGTTGCTTACCGGTGTCCTCGCCAATGTCTTCTATGCGTTAATTTGCTTTAAAATAGCTTCCTTGTTTGTGAAATCAGCATACAATATTTCGGCAAAAAACATTATTTGACAATCTCCACATTTGTGAAGGCCTTCTTATTTCTCGCGAGTATCCAAGCAATCTCATATGTTGAAGGGTAATCCAAAAGGCCTCTCGTTTTCTCTGCAACAGTGCTAGATCTGTACATCATTTGTTGTTGTCCTATGAGCTGTCCTTTGAGTTGCGCTATTTTGTTGTTTCTGAAGTTGCTGTGTGGCAGATATGTTTAGTCAAAGTGGGCATGGTGTGACCGGAAATGTTGCTCTAAATTTGCTCGTTTAAAACAATTGACTGCCTTCTGGCAAATAAGACAAAGTGAGCTAGTCCCATCATGCAGTACAAAAAAATACTTGTCTGTCCATCTCTTGGAACGTTAGCTCGCTGTAGCTGAGCAGTTGCATTCTATTTTGGTAAATGTTCTATTTCGGCCTTTCTGTTCAACAGCTGCGCTATACTGCCATCTATCTGCCGTCCAGGGAACAATAGATATATTCAATAAAGTGATTCAGGCCTGCACTAGACACATTGAATTTAAATTGTGTTAGTAACCCAGCTACAACCATGCAGTACAGTGCAGTCAGCAGCAAGCAGTTTAGCAGTTACCCCAGCGGCAATACATTTATAAAAACAAAAGCTTACCTTGACTTGGAAGAGTTCCAATGTTGGATAGCCATAGATAACATAGGATCACTTTCTGTTTGAGTAGACTAAACTAACTAGCTGCATTCTACACTAGCTCAGTAAGTGAAAGTGATATACTACAAAATATAGTTAGCTCACTCTCTCTCTCGCTCACTCTCTCTCTTACTTCTCCTTAATTTTGGAAGAAATTAATTTGTTCAAAACTGTTCAACTATTGTAATTTCTTTCTTTGAGTCAACTACTCAGCACATTTGTTTTGCACTGCAGTGCTAGCTAGCTGTAGCTTATGCTTTCAGTACTAGATTCACTCTCTGATCCTTTGATTAAGTGGACAACATGTCAGTTCATGCTGTAAAAGCTCTGATAGGTTTGAGGACGTACTCCAGAAGTTGTCATAATTACTATGTAAATCTATGGAAGGGGGTGAGAACCATGAGCCTCCTAGGTTTTGTATTGAAGTCAATGTACCCAGAGGAGGACGGAAACTTGCTGTCCTCCGCCTACACCATGGTGCTACCCTACAGAGTGCTGCTGAAGCTACTGTTGACATTCATTGCAAAACAGTGTGTTTTAATAAATGATTTTGTGATGTGAATATATTTAGTATAGTTTTACTATTTATTTATTTTGAAATTCAATGAGGAGGATGGTCCTGCCCTTCCTCCTCTGAGGAGCCTCCACTGATATACACATACACTATTCATCCCATTACACTTAAGTTATGTTGCCCATGGACAACTATGCGTGGAGCAAGTCTGGGTTTCCCAAAAGCATCATAGCACTAAGATCAAATCAAATCAAATTTATTTATATGGCCCTTCAGCTGATATCCCAGAGTGCTGTTCAGAAACCCAGCCTAAAACCCCAAACAGCAAGCAATACAGGTGTAGAAGCACAGTGGCTAGGAAAAACTCCCTAGAAAGGCCAAAACCTAGGAAGAAACCTAGAGAGGAACCAGGCTATGTGGGGTGGCCAGTCCTCTTCTGGCTGTGCCGGGTGGAGATTATAACAGAACATGGCCAAGATGTTCAAATGTTCATAAATGACCAGCATGGTCCAATAATAATAAGGCAGAACAGTTGAAACTGGAGCAGCAGCACGGCCAGGTGGACTGGGGACAGCAAGGAGTCATCATGTCAGGTAGTCCTGAGGCATGTTCCTAGGTCTCAGGTCCTCCGAGAGAGAGAAAGAAAGAGAGAAAGAGAGAATTAGAGAGAGCACACTTAAATTCTCACAGGACACCGAATAGGACAGGAGAAGTACTCCAGATATAACAAACTGACCCTAGCCCCCCGACACATAAACTACTGCAGCATAAATACTGGAGGCTGAGACAGGAGGGGTCAGGAGACACTGTGGCCCCATCCGAGGACACCCCCGGACAGGACCAAACAGGAAGGATATAACCCCACCCACTTTGCCAAAGCACAGCCCCCACACCACTAGAGGGATATATTCAACCACCAACTTACCATCCTGAGACAAGGCTGAGTATAGCCCACAAAGATCTCCGCCACGGCACAACCCAAGGGGGGTGGGGGGGGGGGGGGCGCCAACCCAGACAGGATGATCACATCAGTGACTCAACCCACTCAGGTGACACACCCCTCCCAGGGACGGTATGAGAGAGCCCCAGTAAGCCAGTGACTCAGCCCCTGTAACAGGGTTAGAGGCAGAGAATCCCAGTGGAAAGAGGGGAACCGGCCAGGCAGAGACAGCAAGGGCGGTTCTTTGCTCCAGAGCCTTTCCGTTCACCTTCCCACTCCTGGGCCAGACTACACTCAATAATATGACCCACTGAAGAGACCCACTGATCATCTTTCGTCCATTTAGTTTCAATAGAATTAAGATGATCTTAGTGCTAAGATGCTTTTGGGAAACCCAGTCCAGGGTGTTATGCCATGCCTTGTTGAGTTTCCTTTACTACACTCACGTTGTCATAGCCTACCTTGCTCATTCGACCTGCAGGGTCCATAATTTTTAGATAGCCGACATCCAACATTGAGTAGTTTGACTAGTTCAATTCTACCTTTGCTGTTTTGAATATTACAACTGTTTTGTGATAAAGCATACAGATTTGTTTCATCTCGGGCGACTGGGACCGTCATACGTGCACGAGCGGCGCGCGCAATATGAGAGCGCGCGTGGAGGCGGTCCGGCTTCTTCAGTTTTCTGTAATCGTTTTTCGGTTGCTACCTTCAGTTAAATAGCAAGGACACGAGTGCGAGCAGACGGCCGAGTGTGTGGATATACTTTTCACCTGGGATTTTAATTCTAAATACAGCATCGACGGTCAGCTGCCAGGTAATATTTTTGCACGCATGTTACTGTCCATGGTATGTGTACAGAAACTAAGTAAATGTCCCGTGAAAGTGGCATTTTCCGATGAGGGGGTGTGGGACGTGCCTCCCTTTGTGCCTGAGCAGCTCAAAGCTTATTGTGGACACTTGAGAAACGTTGGATTCACACATTTCCAAGCTGTTCATTTGGCCCTCGCGTCGACTGGCCTTGACGAGCCCTTGATGCCATGTCGAAGAATCTCTAAAACGTGATGTACTCTGCATATTTTTCCGAGTTTTAAACGCGCAGGCCTCTTCATTTAAATTCCCCATGGCAGGACATGACACAGCGGGTGTTACTTTTTCCCTGCAGTGTTATTGATGTTTGTTATGCATTGTTTTTTTGACAGCCCTATTTGTGTCGCGGGCACATGCTATTTGTTTATTTTCTTTTCAGTCGACCGGGGGAGGCTTTCAAATTGTGTTGACCAATTGCTCAGCTGGGTCCGAAACAACGACAGAAGAAAGTGATACATTGTTGTGTCCTATTTATTGAGGCCCATAGTCAACATGCGCGTCATATTTGATGAATGTAACTATCAATTTTCAGAATTGGTATAATATCCCCAACGTTGCCAGCTCACACCTGTTTTGCAAGTTGATACATGTCTGGCGAGTGGATACACAAATAGCGTTGATGTCCTTATCATAACACCCCCGGGAAAGATAGTGGTAAAGCACTACTAACCGGTTGCATCTTTCACCGTAACGTTAAATCCTATTCCCCAGGCTTTTATTCGAAACAATATAAACCGATATCACTGACCGTGACAGATTTAAAAAAATTACCTCACATTATTGTCATCAAAGCCTAAGGCGATATCTCAGTCATCTGATGCCCTTTGTCGAGGCACAGGCCTACTGTTCTAGTGTCTCTTTAGCCTACTGAACTCAACTCCCTGATTAGTTGAGTTTTATCGGCTAGTGCTCTTTCGGTCTATGTTCAATCAATCGATGTGGTCAACTACTCAAAAGGTTCATGTGGTGATATTGAATTAATTGTTTTACATACGACTTTGTCAAACGTATGTTTTACATACGATATTGTCAGTAGGCCTGTGACACTTGACTCTTCAAGTCAAGACATCTTAAAAGCATTGTTCTTTCATACTCCAAAAATGTGTAGGTGGTTTGTTAACACAGTAATATTGGATCTTCATGAATGAGTTTGAGATCTTAGTAGTTTGTCAAAATATTGATGAACCGCAAATAGCTTCACCACCTTGCCTTCAACACATTAACCAGAAAAGTGAAACTTACATAATTACCCTGTTGTGAAAATAATGTCTGCCTGCTAGGACAATCAAGTATTCGGTTGTACTCAACCACGCTGTGGAGGCAGGTAACTGCTGTTGTGTGGTTAGAGAGATGAGCCAGAAACTGGAGGGTTGCCAGTTTGTATCTGGGGTCCAGCGGAAAGTGAGCTGGCAACTGGTGTGTTGCTGGTATCAAATCAAATCCTAGATGCCATTGCCTGCTGTTGTGCCCTTGAGCAAGGCATTTAACCCCCACAACAACAGCACCCTGGGCGCCCAGTGTGGCAGCCCCCCACACCTCTCCCCCCCCCCCCCCCCCCCAAAAAAAACAAAAAAACCTGTATGTGTGTCTTTCGGAGGGGTTGGGTTAAAAGCGGAAATCAAATTTCGGTTGGACCTTGTGTGCAATTGATCAATACAGTCAATTGACCAAAGTACCTTGCTCAAGGGCACAATGGCATCTTAATCTTAACATGCAAAACAGCACAATGACTAATAAAATGATAGACTGTGCAACCTTGGAACCCTGGCAGTCCCCCCAAAGTAATTTATTTGAAAAGGCCTGGGAAGGCTAACATACCATTACACCACTCATTTATTTAGCATAGAAAACATAATGAAAGATAAAGCTGTGCTGTTTGGTGTCTGTTTGCCAGGGCCAGGATGTCCAGTGAGGTGCAGAGACCAGACGACAGCCCCAGCACCAGTGGGGGGAGCTCGGATATCGAACAAAGAGAATCATCAGTACCCCCAGAACAGGAGCGGGAACAAGCACAGCCCAAAAAGAAGGAGACCAAGATCTCCAGTAAAACAGCTGCCAAACTCTCAACCAGTGCCAAGAGGTAAACCTTGAATCTGGCTCAGTTCAGTGGTATTTAAGTGGGGCAGGTTTGAGCACCTTCCTATCCTCAGGGTGGTGAGTTACACTGAGTGTACAAAACATTAATAACACCATCCTAATATTGAGTTCTAACCCTTTTGCCCCCAGAACAGCCTCAATTCGACAGGGCATGGACTGTACAAGGTGTGGAAAGCATTCCACAGGGATGCTGGCCCATGTTGACACCAGTGCTTCCCACAGTTGTCAAGCTGGATGTCCTTTGGATGGTGGACCATTCTTGATACACCTAAGAAACTGTTGAGTGTGAAAAACCCAGCAACGTTGCATTTCTTGATGCACTCAAGCCGGTGTGCCTGGCACCTACTACCATACCCCGTTCAAAGGCACTTAAAATCTTTTGTCTTGCCCATTCACTGTCTGAATGGTACACAATCCATGTCTCAATTGTCTCAAGGCTTAAAAATCGTTCTTTAACCGGTCTCCTCCCCTTCATCTATGCTGATTGAAGTGTATTTAACAAGTGACATCAATAAGGGATCATAGCTTTCACCTGGATTTACCTGGTCAGTCTGTCATGGACAGAGCAGGTGTTCCTAACGTTTTGTAGGCTCATTGTATATAACACTAACCGGTCCAATGGACATTAGTATTATAGTAACACATGCTATTAATATATCCATTAGATTTAATCCATACAACATATGTAATGAAAGGTCACCCTGTTGCATCTATCGCATCATGATACTGTAATGCCTGTCATTCATCTGACAGGCAGATTACTATGATGACTATACCCCTGAGTCTTTCCTGGCCGTGTGATGATAAGAGCTGACCAGGAAGCAGTCTGGACTTGCCCTGGTTATCCTTGGTTATAGCATTTTCATAGCGCTTTCCTTAGCAAGGTCAGGTGGCCTGAGCCGTAACGATGATGACCATACTTTCATTCATCACACATATCTGTGTGGTTAGTGTTGTCACAAACAGCATTCCCACTTCCGCCCACCTAGTCTTGCCAGTGGAAACACAGATTGATGCGAGGTGATGATAGAATTATGCAACCAGCTGAGCCAGGGATTGGCTGAGACTACAGCGCTTTTTTATAACTACCCCTGATATTTGGAACATCTTCCTGATGTGTAGCACACTTTTATAAGACAGTCCGCTGTGCTCAAACCCAGGGTTTTAGTATTACGACCGCAACACTGGACACCACAGGTCTCTGTTGATTAAATGGGCTGCAGTTATGTCAGTGATGGTATAATGTGTTTCCATGGCGTTTTCCCCCATGCCTGGTTCAACACAAATGGATGTGACACAACATTATGACTGATGGGTTAAATTGCACTGTTGTGTGTGTGAATCATTACATGTCATCCTTTTTATACGGAGATGTTTATATGATGTTATTAACCCTTCCCTCCGCAGGTGACTGCTGCAGGGTTGAATTTGTAAGAGTAATTGAGAGATGTTGACATTTGTACAGGCCTATTGTAATAACACACACACGCTGATAAACAGAGGTTGCCTCATCATGTTTGTAATGTGCCCGATGCTGCTTCCTCATGGAAAAGTCAGTTTAACAACAGTATGGCACTGTGTGACACCATTAGAGTTGGGTGATATTTGGGGAGACCTCTTCTACGATATGCTAATCTAAATATCGTGATATCTGATATAATAGTTTTGCGCCGTTAATTACTAAATCATTCCAGACTGTATAATGTTTGTGCATATTTATAATATAGTGGCATTCTCATTAAATAACCATTTTTTTGGGGGGGGCTTTGTTAATTTATTTAGACATTTTAAACACATTGATACAGCCAAACTGATATAACTGCACAGTTTTCAAGTCTTGCACATCACAATATATCGTCAATGTCAAATATCACTATTTTCGATTGAATCATATATCGGCCCAACCCTAGACATAATAAGCCTACAATGGATTGCCTTGACATTTGGTAAATTGAGATTTTTATATGTTAACTCATGACTGCAATTTGTGGTCTGGTCTACCTGTATCATCATGTTCTGTGGATTTATTAACAACATGATATTTGTGCATTTCATTATCACATGGGGTCAAATGCATTCTGGGAGCTTTTTCAGTTATGTGATTCGAGATATTCATTGCCGCAAAGATTAAAACAGAGTATCATTGTTTTTCAGGATTCAGAAAGAACTTGCAGAAATTACACTCGACCCACCTCCAAACTGCAGGTAAGGAAAGATTGCTCTCTACCAGCATTTATGTTTATTCACCTTGCTCATGTTGTGGCCTTGGGATTTCAGGATATACTGTATTTCTGTTAAGGATGGTTGGTTCTAAGAATGAAGGATGGACTTCAGTCTTTCTGGTTTTACATAGGCGGTCAGGTATTACAGTGGTATATCCTTGTTATGATAAAGATGTTAATCATACACGTAAGAGTGATTTACGCTAGTACTTTTCACAACATTTCTATAGTTTGTTCTCTTCTACCTAACACAAGATGTAGGCCTACTTATCTAACCGTATAGGAAACGTACCATTTTAGATCATACAATTTCAGTTTAAAGTTTAAAAGAGAACATGTGATTTTAAAAAGTTTTGATTGTCACAAACAGACAATGGTTATTGTGTTCTGCTGCCTGTCCTTAAAGGGAGAGATATGGTGGCCAGCTAGCGAGTGGCAGACCGACCACGTGCATCAGCCGCTGAATGACAAAAGGCATCCCTGGGGGATGTTGTGCAGAGGCCTTATTAACTTAAAGAACACAAAGTGACGTTGTCATTGATTATCCTCCCCTGTTTATAACAGCACAGTAATTACCTCAGTCTCAGCATTCAAATGCAAATTACCAGAGAAAATGGAGGCCAGGCACAAGGCAACTGCTGCTTTTTGGCCATTTTAGATTGGTTGTGTTCATTTTATATGCACCTGATAAACGGCAAAGAGAGATGGCCCTGACTGACTCATCCAGTGCTAAACAGACAGTTGTATGTGTGGTACTGTGAACTTATCACTTTAACTGAGTTTCATGTAACACCCTTGCTGAAATGGTGAATATATATATAGGTAACCTTTTCATTCTAATTCAAAATGTAGTCACTGAAGGGTAAATGAGATATTGAGTATTGGCTCTTTACTCAAGGACTTCAAATAATTTGTTAAAATGGACTCTGAAAAATGAGGTTGTCACGTTGGAAATTATTTTGCTTGAGGCTACACAGGCAGAGTGATTAAAGGCGGCATAATTTTAAAGTAAAATAATCACTAACAGAAATGTACACAGCCATAAAAATAACTAGTTGTCTGGAAAACCATTAGGTGTTTTAAAGATTATCCTCTCTGTGTATCCCGGGGCTGCATATTCATGCTAATCCCATAACAACTAGGGCCGGGACGATACCAGTATAGCAATATGTTTTTCTGTACACAAAAATGAAAAAACGAAGCAGACCAGACTCTTTGGTCCTTTTTTAAAAACCTGCTGTATGTAAAATATTATGTGCTATAGCTTGAAAGTAAATACATGTGACTAAATGACAACATCATGTTTGTTTTCAACATCAGGGCTGTTTTCCTAAAGAAGTTAAATCCCATTTGTGTTTTGTTTCCTTGCCACGATACTAATGAGTATCGCGATACTGGTATCGTCCCAGCCCCAATAACAACTAAAATAAAATGGCTTTTATAACACATCCTAATTAAAAATGTTCTTCCACTGTTATAATGGTCTGATTAGGGTTATAGAATATGTATAACAGACAATTTCGATAATCCTTAAGTCTATTGATGCACCCGTGCGTAAGTAACAAAATACAAAAATCGGTCACTGTAAACTAGATATGTTTTTTTTATTTTTTTACATGGGCTGCGTCTCAATCCGCATCTGCCTATGTCGGTCTTCCGTATCTGCAGTACAGGGTGGCCGAGCTATAGCACTGTTTGTCAGACCATGAGGCATCCAGAAAATCAGTCTTCTCACGAAAGCGGTTTTGTTCTACGGAGGTTTGGTTCTATCATGGGACTTGTTTGACGCTAACCCATACAAATGAATGGAGGTAGTTTAGTGACAACAAAAATAAGGGGTTAAATATGTGTCAAACTAAAATATTTCCTGAGCTTTCTTATATCTCCTAGATATAGGACAGACACTTGAACCTTATTCTGTAAGATTTTTTTTACTGTCTTTTTTGCCATTTATGAATGTGTTATACAGTGCATTTCTATGGTTTATGGTAGTTAAGGCCAAATTCAATATATTATCAAATAATTTTTAGAGATATTTTTGGTGCCTAAAAGGTTCCTAAAATTACAAATCAAATAGCTAAATGATCCATGGTATGACCATCTTAAAATTATTCCATATTTAAGCTTAGTAGATCACTCCCACACACCCCTTTTTTAAAGTGAATGTCGATAAGGGCTAAAAAAAAAACATTTGCTTTGCATGAAAAAGAGGCTTGACAAAGTCAATGTCATCATTTATGCCTTATGCTCACTACCGACCAAGTTAGTCTCAAAGGTTATTCATTTTATTTCACACTGCAAGTGGTGTCACTGTCTATTGGCCCCTTCAGAAGACAGTGTGTGTTGTATTGAAAAGATCACCTCGCTCGGCACATTACACACAGAGCCGGGGCCGGCAGATTTATTTCCTCTCGTCGCTCACCCCACTGAGAGGCCTGCAGTCAGACATCCTCTTTGTTTAAGCAGGGGAGAGTCTCCCAGCCTTATCATCCTGTAAAAGAACATCTCTGGAGATGGCCTGCAAATTGAATCATGAGGTGATCGTAGAATGTTGAAAGTAATGGTTGATGTGTCGTTGGCTACTGTCTAATTACTTTCTAGTGCTCTGCTTTATAACAGTCCTAAGCATCCATGATATGACATTGTCTTTCATCAGTGCTGTTACTAAATATTTGTTAGAAATTGCATTTGTTCCAAGCGTTTTGGAGCCTGTTTTTTGTGTTTTTTCAGCATGTGAACACGAGGGCAGTAAGATGTCATTCCCAGCTCCAGTTTACTGTCATTATTGTGACAGCTCTCTCACCTTGTCATTGTCACTCATCAAACAATTTTTTTTATTTTTTAAATTTATTTAACCAGGTAGGCTAGTTGAGAACAAATTCTCATTTACAACTGCGACCTGGCCAAGATAAAGCAAAGCAGTGTGACACAGACAACAACAATGAGTTACACATGGAATAACATGGAATAAACAATGAACAAGCCAATAACACAAACAAGTCAATGACACAGTAGAAAAAAATTAAGTATATATACAGTGTGTCCAAAAAGCATGAGGAGGTAGGCAATAAATAGGCCATAGTAGCGAAGAATTACAATTTAGCAGATTAACACTGGAGTGATAAATGATGATGTGTGATGTGCAAGTAGAGATACTGGTGTGCAAAAGAGCAGAAAAGTAAATAAAAACAGTATGGGGATGAGAGAGGTAGATTCGGTGGGCTATTTACAGATGGACTATGTACAGCTGCAGTGATCGATTAGCTGCTCAAGATAGCTGATGTTTAAAGTTGGTGAGGGAAATATAAGTCTCCAGCTTCAGCTGCAATTCGTTCCAGTCACTGACAGCAGAGAACTGGAAGAAAAGGTGGCCAAATGAGGTGTTTGCTTTGGGGATGATCAGTGAGATATACCTGCTGGAACGTGTGCTACGGGTGGGTGTTGTTATCGTGACCAGTGAACTGAGATAAGACGGAACTTTACCTAGCATAGACTTATAGATGACCTGGAGCCAGTGGGTCTGGCGACGAATATGTAGCGAGGGCCAGCTGACTAGAGCATACAGGTCACAGTGGTGGGTGATATAAGGTGATTCGGTAACAAAACGGATAGCACTGTGATAGACTGCATCCAGTTTGCCGAGTAGAGTATTGGAAGCTATTTTGTAGATGACATCACCGAAGTCAGATCTGTAGGATAGTCAGTTTTACTAGGGTAAGTTTGGCGGCGTGAGTGAAGGAGGCTTTGTTGCGAAATAGAAAGCCGATTCTAGATTTGATTTTGGATTGGAGATGTTTGATATGAGTCTGGAAGGAGAGTTTACAGTCTAGCCAGGCACCTAGGTATTTATAGTTGTCCACATATTCTAGGTCAGAACCGTCCAGGGTGGTGATGTGAAACCAGTTTTTAACCAAATAGGCTTTGGGCATTGTGATTTCTCTAACTGTCAGATATTTCAAGTATTGCTGTAGATATTTCAAGTATTGCAAACAGCAATGTTTATGTGATGAAACAATGAAAGGGGTCTGGAACAGAATAGCATTTATTCTGACTGAATGTTGCCATTGATGTATAGCCTACTGTAGCACTGGACATGTCTCTCTTGAGGCCAGATGCACACTAATTTGGTTGATTAACACTGTCAGTCTTCAGCACAAATAGCTTCTGCTGGCCTCTGAATCCAAATGGCATAATGTAATGCCCTTAAGATGCCCAAACCAAACCGTGTCACTTTTTGATGATGTCAGGCAGACAGGCCCAATAGGAAGTGTCTGCACTCAGCAGGATTTATAACATGACATTGTTGATCAATAATACCCCCACTGATCTCCATCCCCCTTTAATCGATGAGATCATCTCCACTACTGTGACTGAGTGACTGCTGCTTATTACTGTTGCGTTGGGTCCCTCTGGGGTTCTGTGGGAGTGACAAACTCGGAGCCATTTTTCACAGGCTTTACCAGGGGACTTAATGTCTACAAGGCTACAGCAGTGAAGTTATCAATATTCATGAGGGGGAGGGAATGTACGCCACAGTCGCCTCTGTGAAATATACTTGATCATTGTCATTTGCGGCTGAACTTTCAAGAATTTCAGCGCATATATCCAAGATTCGTGAGAAAGACTCTGGAACAGAACATTTATTTGAAAACTAATTTGTGTAGATCGTTGATGGTTTACGACATTTGTTCTCATGCAGCCTGTTCATGACCTTCTGATAATGGTTGTTTCCCAGTGGTGCAAAATACTGTATGTTTACAGATTAGGGTTTAATAACGGGAACCAAGTTATCAGGATTTCCCATTCAAACCCAGTCCCATTTCCCGGGATAAATAACTGCGAGAAAGTGGTAAATTATAATGAATGAACAGCATGATGTGAAATAGAACTGTTAAATTATACAGAGTGGTTATGGATACAGAGTTTCTGTATCCCAATTTGCCCAGGCTAAAAATACAGATATTTCTGCCCATGTGCAAGATCATTTTCAATGTAGCCACTCCGCTTCCTACGTAGTTGCTGTGCTGGGTGCTCCGCTGCCGCTCCCCCCCCCCTTGATCGCCTTTGTCTGGTCACTGGTGTAGCCTACAAACTTCATGTTGTACACAACTGTCAGGATAGCGCGACACCAACAGTCAGGCTAGCCAGTTATCTGCTGAGTTGCATGCAGCTAGTTAGTCACTCCATGATATCGGCATAAACAAACTCGCCCATTGTCAGACTATTTTCACCGGTCCAGATACATGCTCGGCTGCCCAGAGGTGGAACGCAGCAAGACACCGACACGCAGTCTAATTAGCAATTTCATGTTATTTTTTCATCATCATAGTGAATATTGGCTAAGCTGCAGTGTTTCCTCTGCAAAAATGCGAAGTGGGGGGGAAATGTTGTGAGGGAATGTCCATATTATCAGGTATGCTATTAGCAAAAAGCATTATCACCATTATCACACAAAGTCACTCCCCAAACATTATTATTATTATTACCCGAGTTACATTTAGCATTCATGTGCTGAACTTTTTAAAATGGTGCAGTTCGCATATTTAGAAGTTGCAAAATACAAGTAGGAATGGAAGGCTGGGATCCCCCTCTATTTAACAAATGCCATTAAAGCTGCTGTTTTACCAGCTATTGCAAGAATTGTTGTGCATTGACTACTTGTCAAAATGCATGTTTCCCCATGTTCCCATAATTTTAATGTGCCTCGAGAGGAATATTTATCTTGCATAGAACACACAACAACAAGCCGACTAGGTAAATAGAAACCATTCTACTATGGGGTTGTCTGAAATGTTTTATTCATTACATTTTTTGTTTGCAGAGGACTGTTCTATCATGTTCAAAGTGCACCTCGGTAGAATCTTTTTTTCATGTTCCATATTTCTTTGCTGTGGCCTCAGCGCCACAGCTTAATGACTGCAGTGGAAACAATGCTAAACTCACCAGGAGGCAGACAGGAACTACAATATGGCAGCAGTTAAAGATTAGCCATCGTCACACACAGCGCTGATTGTTTTTTTCCAAAGTGTAGGGACTGCTTCCTGCTTGTGCAACTGCAATATCCGTTCTGACAGACAGAGAAGGTTATAGCCTTCATCATATATGTTTTCGAATGTTTGTTCAAATTGCAGCAGGGTTTTTATTTCAACTGTTCAGAAATATGAGGTAGAGACGGGCTACATCAACATGGATGTAAGAAGAGGGTGAGTAAAGAGCGAAACATCAAGAGAGGGGGTAGTGTGAGCAGCTACGTTAGAAAAATGAATATTTGCGTAAAATAACACATGCGCAAAACATGATCAGGCTCCTTAGCTTTGAGAAAGAGGGTTTGCTGGAGCGGGGCATGGGCGAAGACTCCGTATTCATAGCTACGGCCTAAAAGCTCATTTATGCTTGATCCGAAAATGTGGTCGGAGACGCCATATGGATGGTGTGACGCAATTGCGGAGCCTCCGAGGCATGCCAGAGGCCATTGAGCTCCTTACTGCATCGCTGTGCGCCCGGCCAAATGTTGTAACAATGCGAAGGGCTCCGTATAGCTCTGCATTGACATGGTTGGTTGGCGGGAGGTCCTGCAATAACACAAACTCACTTTCTTCACAACAGCTCTGCGCTGCTCTACGAAGCGCAAGAAGTATGAATGCCTGACTTCTGCATAGGACTTATCACCCTAAATGCTGCACGGCCAGACATCAGATGCAGCTCCTTTAAATTATATGCTTTCTCTGTTCTGCTATCTGCATGATCAATCGTCAATGCTCAGGGTAGGGACAGACCATGCGTCTCATACATAACCTGTTCTACAGTAAATATTAGAACTAATATCTGAATGTCTAATCTCCATCGGGCTTTTGGGGGTCACTTATTTTTTTATTGTAAAGATTAATAGCCTATCGTTGCTTTAAATCAGTGTGCATGCAAGCACTCTCTCTCTTCATCAATTCCATTCAAATGGAATCCAACATAAATAATCCTGTTCTCGATTGATATCTACAGTGAGCTCCAAAAGTATTGGGACAATAGCTGGGTTTCTTTCCAATTGGTGACAAGTTTTCATGCAAATATTCAAAAGAAAATCATAAAAGCAATATGTGCAATTTCTCACCAGAGATTTCCATCAAATTGACTTATTTCAGATTAAAGGCTGTGCATAGTGACGTAGTGCACATAAAAAAAAAAACATTTTACGGTGAAATTCCCATGTACCAAAAAATAATAATAATTGCATTTAACTTTGATGGTTTTCTCTAGAGGTGCGCTCTAGCCCCCCTCATCAATCTACACACAATACCCCATAATGACGAAGCAAAAAAAAAAACAATTTTGCAAGTGTGTGTGTGTATATAATATAAATAATCACTGCCAAATGTGCTTCAACAACGTACTGAGTAAAGGGGCAGAATACTTCTGTAAATGTGCAGGTTTTCATCAAGGATCGCTCTGTACTTAGCTCTGTTCATCTTTCCCTCGCTTGACTTGTCTCCCAGTCCCTGGCACTGAAAAACATCCCCGCAGCATTATGCTGCTGCCACCAGCAAGCTTTACTGTAGGGCTGGTGCCAGGTTTCCTCCAGATGTGACGCTTGGCATTCAGGCCAAGAGTTCAATCTTGGTTTCTTCAATCCAGTGAATCTGGTCTGAGAGGGTCTTTTAGGTGCCTTTTTGGCAAACTCCAAGCGGGCTGTTATCTGCCTTTTACGGAGGAGTGGCATCCGTCTGGCCACTCTACCATATAGGCTTGATTGGTGGAGTGCTGCAGAGATGGTTTTCCTTCTGGAAGGTTCTATCTGCACAGAGGAACTATGGAGCTCTGTCAGAGTGACAATCGGGTCCTTGGTCACCTCCCTGGCCTAGGCCCTTCTCCCCCGACTCCTCAGTTTGGCAGGGAGGCCAGCTCTAGGAAGAGTCTTGGTGGTTCCAAACATCTTCCATTTAAGAATGGTGGAGGCCACTGTGTTCTTGGGGACCTTCAATGCTGCAGACATTTTTTGGTACCCTTCCCCAGATCTGTGCCTCGAGGGGGGGGGGGGGGGGGGGGGGTGGAATGGAATATTTTATCAGTTTTAGTATAAGGCGCTAACATAAAAAAGTGAAGGGGTCTGAATAGTTTCCGAACGCACTATATAGACTACATGGTGAGATTATTATAGACAAAGGGGCAAGATAATTTTTATTTAACAAACCGCAGCCAAGCAGTGATCATCATGTCACCAGAATAAGACCCTAGACGTTTATTGGAAAGGATCATCAAGCTCATCACCTTGCACTTTCACCACCATGTGAAGTTCATCATAATTTATTTCATCAGCCATCAGTAGCCTAATAAATTGCATGCTTTCCCGACAAGTCGTAGTGGGAGTAACACACGTCATCGCATTACTCCAAGTTTACGTCGATATGAAGGTTTATATCAATTTTTGAGTAGAAAAGCATTTCCACCGACATTTGCCGCACAATTAATTTTACAGACACAAAAGATCTCACCTTGTCTAGCGTATTTGGTTTTGTCACTGAAAAATGTCATGACATATTATTATTTTTTTTACCTGGTGTACAAAAAGTGCTGTAGTTTCTAAATGGTTCACCCAATATGAATGAAAATACCCTCAAATTAAAGCTGACAGTCTGCATTTTAACCTCATAGTCATTGTTAATTTCAAATAGAGAGTGCTGGAGTAATGAGGCAAAGCAAAACAAAAATGTCACTCTTACAATACTTTGAGATCACTTTATATTCAGTGGCTTGGGAAAGTATTCACCTCCTTGGCATTTTCCTATGTTGTTGCCTTACAAGTCCATTGGGGTATGTCTCTATAAACTTGGCACATCTAGCCACTGGGATCAAATCAAAACTGCTCCAGCCTCTTCAAGTTGGATTTGTTCCGCTGGTGTACAGCAATCTTTAAGTCACACCACAGATTCTCTCAATTGGATTGAGGTCTGGGCTTTGACTAGGCCATTCCAAGACATTTAAATGTTTCCCCTTAAACCACTCAAGTGTTGCTTTAGCAGTATGCTTAGGGTAATTGTCCTGCTGGAAGGTGAACCTCCATCCCAGTCTCAAATCTCTGGAAGACTGAAACCGGTTTCCCTCAAGAATTTCCCTGTATTTAGGGCCATCCATTCCTTCAATTCTGACCAGTTTCCCAGTCCCTACTCATGAAAAACATCCCTACAACATGCTATCACCACCATGCTTCACTGTGGGGATGTGTTCTCAGGGTTGATGGGAGGTGTTGGGTTTGTGCCAGACATAGTGTTTTCCTTGATGGCCAAAAAGCTCAATTTTAGTCTCATCTGACCAGAGCACCTTTTTCCATATGTTTGGAGAGTCTCCCACATGCCTTTTGACACACACCAAACGTGTTTGCTTATTTTTTTCTTTAAGCAATGGCTTAAGCCCAGCTCTGTAGAGTGTATGCCTTAAAGTGGTCCTATGGACAGATACTCCAATCGCCGCTGTCGAGCTTTGCAGATCCTTTAAGGTTATCTTTGGTCTTTTTGTTGCCTCTGATTAATGCCCTGCTTGCCTGGTCTGTGAGTTTTGGTGGGTGGCCCTCTCTTGGCAGGTTTGTTGTGGTGCCATATTCTTTCCATTTTTTAAAATAATGGATTTAATGGTGCTCAGTGGAATGTTCAAAGTTTCATATTTTTTTATAACCCCACCCTGACCTGTTTGGAGAGCTCCTTGGGCTTTGTGGTGCCCCCTGCTTAGTGGTGTTGCAGACTCTGGGGCCTAATCTGTTCTGAAAGGTGTGTGTGTGTGTATTTATACTTAGATTGCACACAGGTGGACTTTAACTAATTATGTGACTTCTGAAGGTAGTTGTTTGCACCAGGTCTTATTTAGGGGCTTCATTTCAAATGGGGTGAATACATATGCAGGCACCTCTTTTTTTCTGTTTTTATTTTTTTTAACTTCACCAATTTGGACTATTTTGTGTATGTCCATGAAATACAAATAAAATCCATTTAAATTACAGGTTGTAATTTTGCAAGGCACTGTATATGATGTCCTAGCCTGCCTCTTTTAGGCAATACATTCAATGGAGTATTAGCTCTCCAATGGCTTCTCCTTAGCTCTTGTGGAGCCCCAGGAAAAGCTAGACTAGAATAGCTTGTTGGACATTTGTTTTGTGCAGTTCTAATGGATCATTCGAAGAGGGATGCAGGCTTGCTCTTATTTGCTGAAAGTTAAATACAGCAGCCAAAATAACTTCTGGGGAGTTTGAAAGGAGAACGAGCACTCTTGATGGCGATAGGCTTTAGCGGTTATTTCTTCATAACCATTCTATGTTTGTGAAGAGAAGCGAACGCCGTCTGCATCTTAGTCATTGTTCAAGCATGTCATTACAATGATGATGATGAGGGGAGAACCAAGCGTATTTCATTTAACTGTTGAGAGCGACGAAGGAATAAAGGAACAATTGAGCGTGAAAGAGAAGGTAATACAGCGTTAGGGGAAATATTATGAAAGGTAGGCTAATGCATCAGCCTACAAATGATCAGTGCTTGACTTGGGCTGGAGCTGTACGGAGCAATGTACACGCACCTGTCATTTTTGGGGGAATTGCATACCAGCTCCTCTTTAAAACAAAGTATCCTATCGCTGGCCCAGATTCACACATCGAGGCTAATCAAAGTGGAATGACGGCGGGATCTGCATTGAATAGCAATGGAGAATGGACATTCCTTTCTGATTCTGCTTTGTTCAAGTTTATTTGCTGCTTGTCTGTGAATATCTGGGTGACAGTGGGCTGTTTTGAGATTGCGCCGATTGAAAATGCGCCGACATAAATGCACATGCGCTGCTCCAAATGATCAAATGAGGGTTTGTAAGGTCATCAAAATTTGTTCCAGAATGTTTTGTTAATGTAATTCCTCAAGGCACACGTTTAAATATTATCAATCACTCACTTAAAAATTTACATATCAACCATCATTGGAATGACCCTTCAGTGCGTGTCTGTGTGTATGCCAGTGCGAGGGGGCCGTTTCCCAAGGATAGAGATTTCAGCAGCAGGTATAAAATGACAGACAACAGACATACTACATAACTTGTAGCCAATTTAAAACATAACTGCTATCTCGCTAGTTAACTAACTAAGCTTTATTGTCATTGTTCCCTTTCCACAGGCACTGTGGATAGCCTAAAATAAATCTGCTGGAATTGCCCTCTATTTAACAGTAGCCATATAATTGCGACAAATAATGTGCATCTATCTCCCCTGAAACATGAATATTTTAGCCGAATATAAACATGTCTAGTTAGATGACAAAGGTATTGGTTTGTAATGTTGAAATAGTGGCAACCATCCTCCAGGATAGCTACTGGGTGTGCAGGCTTTTGTTCAAGCCCTGGCCTAACCGCCACATTGACTGCTCAACATGATCTTGATAAGTAGACTTGGGTGGTTCAGGGCTGAATCAAAAGCCAAGCCTGCACACCCAGGAGCTCTCCAGAAGAAAGGTTGACCACGTGTTGACAACTTGACTGACAGTGGAGTTCTACTTTGTGGGGGGTTAAGCGCCTTGATCATGGGCACAACGGCAGGATATGGTAGGTCTACATGGGATCAGACACGGCAGCCTTCCAGTCAATAATGCTTACTTTTTCATGTAGGCTATAGTAATGGAAATTTGGTTAAAAGTGTATAAACCCTTAACAGAGAACAATCGGAGGTCTCAATAGCATAATGTCATTTTGTGATTTTAGATGAGAAACGTCTAATGGACCAACTTGGGAAAAGACAGCGCCTGCATTCTTTCATCCCAGTCAAGCACGGCTAATTATACAAATTGTAAATGGACCCTATTATATTTCAAAATCAAAATCCTTTTAGTGTAAAACTGGCATGTCCTGATGGCCCAACATCCGTAGGATTACAACATAAACATCAATGATCAAATTCCCTATCATAATGTCTGGGTTTGGTTTTTACAATGTGGGTGTGGCCTGTTGTGTATTGGTGGTTTAGTGATAAACATCCATGGCATTACAACATAAACACATCGCTGATCAGTTTCACTATCATAACCAATGTCTGGGGTGGGATTTGTTTTATTTTATTTTGGGGTTTCTGCGTGCATGTCTTCCACCAGCATTACGTGTTCTCTCCCAGCTTCATGGTTCGAACGAGGTGCATAGTTCCAGTCCATATAATACAGTACAATAATACAGTACAGTAATACAGTCCAAGATTACTGGAGCTTGTTTAATTTATTTACCCAAGAGAGCAAACATCTATGGGCTTTTCTGTTTTTCTGTCGTGCGATAGCCTATCATATGTATACCTATTGGATAACGGCACAATCATTGGTGCTTTTTGGGGTTAGGGCTCCTAAAATGTGTTTAATGTAGAGCTCATCATCTGGCTCAGGTAGCATCAGGTTTGAATTTTCATGCTTTAAGCTTTAATCAAATCCAGACATATTTATATGCTTTATAATGACACTTCTGATTTTGGCGGGAAATTCCGGGTTACTTGGGAGAAAAGTGATTTAATCTTGGGATGGAACATTTTGTAAAATACAGGGAACATATTAAACCCTAGTACGAATACAGGATCTTAATTTGATCAGTCTTTTGTTGCTGAGAATTGATTTACATAAACGAACACATGGTTATATTAACAGTATTGCACTTTTCATGTAGCCTACTTTTGGCCAGCTAATAGCCTAACCACTCATCAAGCAACATTATGTACTAAAAGTTAAAATCCTTTTGCAGCAGGATTATTTTGCTGTGACAATATAGGTCAAACTGAGATCCTACACTTGTACATGCAGTACATGATTTCAAATGTTTCACCTCATCTGCTATTGACAATAGTATAGCATCTGTTGAACTAGGCATGTTCTAATGAAGTGGGGTCATTTTGTTTTGTGACTAAAGGTAGCATGCTCTGTTCCAGACCTCAGACATCATCTCACGTTAATGTATCCTTATTGCCCTTCACCAAGGCACTTGTTTGAAAACTAACTCCGCCTGCCTTGATTCATGCGTATCATTGGATTCTCAATGTCCTCGTTTGTGCAGCGCTTCCCACAAACATTTGTCCCAAATGTTATTAATGTTTTCTAGGGGACACCAAGTGTAACACATCACGTGGCCACTCTATGGTGAAGTCTAGCCATTACACAATTGGTTCACCGAAGCTGTTCAGGACATTGAGACGGACAGGATGGTAATCCACAGTAAGCAAACAGTGAAATCTTGACAAAGGAACAAATAACTCCAAAGTAAAGAGTTGCTCTTCGATTCCATTACCATTTTGGCAGGGATACCATCTCAAAGTTGAATGGGTTTCAACGAATTACAAACAATAGACCGTTCGTTCCAAGAGGAATTAGGCTCTATTTTACCATCTCAGTTATTTCTATTGTACAGACACAAATATACAATGTGTTCATCATAATCGACAGAGATTTCTGGTGGTGACAACTTGTAAATTAAGTGTCATTATTAGATGAGTAATAACCTGAGAATGTATGTAAATGAATAATAACTTCTGCCATGTTGGCACAGAAATGTGGCTTAGGCCTAAAATATTTAATCAGTTGGACAAACTTTTTAATGAGGTAATACCGGATACAGATAGGGCTGTGACAGTCATGGAATTTTGGATGCTGGTAATTGGCCAGCCAAATGACGCGGTCTCTGTAATAAAACAAAAATAAATGTACATATTTGTTTGGGGGGGGGCACATTTTTCCTTTCCACATTTTCTCCTTTCCCAGCTCCGGACTGCATGTGCTGCCATAGAAATAGAATGAATAGAACAGGCATCCCCATTCAAATCAATGATCGCATGGGAAGACTGGCGGCCATTGCAAGTGTACCCATAGGGTAAAAGCAGGAATTGAACACTTTAGGGATGTTAACTGTTAGTTGGCTAACTGCCGGAAAATACATTTGACCTGTCATGCTTATTGGTCTATAGGTGAATTTGCATAATTTTGTGGAATTTTAATTGGTGCGTGTGTATTTTCGTAAATCGTCATGCAGTTTATCACACGCGCACAGCATACAGAGCCTAGTTTGAGGAGTGGAATAGCCAACCACCTATCAGACAGCGCAAGAGTTTCTCCTCAAAAGCCTGTAGGCTACTGGAGTGAAACCTGCTTTTGTAAGCTCAGTCATTGCGGCACAAATAACAATTCTAAATGCAATCGCGTGATAACTTTGGTGGCCACGATTAATTGAAAAGTAGCTATTTTTATTTGTCAATCTCAACTCGCGCCCTCCCAATCGCCATTCGGACGCATATGCTATAGCCTGCCTACCGTTGACTATCAAAGGTCACCCACTACTTTGCCATGTGAGCTTGAGGTGGTATAATTGTTTGAAACCTGAACGTTTTACATTACTTCAAATAATGAGGCACGTCTTACCTTGCTTCAAAGTAGCCATGCGAAAATCAAGCCGTGGAGGCAATTATTTTATAGATTTCCTCATGCCATTAACCAGCATTTATCTCTTGTTCTATTGGTTTTCATATAAACTTTCTATCGTTGTGCAGAAGCCAAAAGCACAATCCTAGTCATTTTAGCAACCCATCATAGTAGTTGCTATTAGATTCCCCCTCTTTCTAAGTTTCTACCTGATATTTTCATCTCTGTCACATATGGAACTGCTCGCATTAAGTGCACAGTTTAGAACTGTTTTCCGCTAATTGCAGTTGGGCAAATGTTTGAAAAGGATGTTTTGTTAGCTGCTTCATTACATGAGTTGCATGTTCAATAATAGGCTATATATAGCCTTCGGCTTGCTATTCCTGCATGTTTCCATGCACTTAATGAAAAATGTTCGGTCCTTGTATGCTTACATAGTATCAGAGAGGAAGAGGCGAAGTGAGAGGTTTTACTCTCGCCAAGATCTGTCCAAAATAAGCCCAATGCGTTTCTATGGGCTTATTTTGGGCCTAAGCTAGTCGCCTGCCTTCCCGCCTTGGGTCGACTACCATTGTTAGGGCGGAAACATAAGCATCTCGTCATTGTATACAGATCTCTGATAATATTTTCTGTTGGTCAGTCATTTTATTGTTTGTGAAAAAAATGTAACCGGTTGTTGACTGGTTTAATGAGGGTCAGTTTGAATCCCTAGAACCCATCAAGATGTGCTGTGATTTATTGATTTAACTCAACTGAGAGAACCAAAATTACATTCCAATGCATGAGCATCGTCATTTGAATGAACATTCTACATTACTATGGAAATTATTGCATCACAACACCAGACGGCCATTACGAGTGTACCCATGAATTTACCAGTCAAATTACCAGCCCATTCTATTCATGTTTAAGCAAAGGGCAACACCGTTTCATCACATCACCTAAATTCACTACAATAGGCAAGGCCTAATATGTAGACTAGCATACAAATGGTAGATTAATGCCTAGTGGTGTAAAGTAATTAAGGAAAAATACTTTAAAGTACTACTAAAGTAACTTAAGTATCTCTACTTTAGTTTACTATTTACATTTCTGACAGCTTTTACTTTTATTTCAAGAAAATAATGTATTTTTTCTCCATACATTTTCCCTGACACCCAAAAGTACTCGTTACATTTTTGAATGCTTAGCAGGACAGGAAAATTTGTCAAATCCATGCACTTATCAAGAGAGCATCCCTAGTCATCACTACTGCCTCTGATCTGACGGACTCACTGCACACACAAGCTTTGTTTGTAAATGATGTCTGGGTGTTGTAGTTTGTCGTCGTCGTCCCCCCGCCCCGGCTATCAGTGGCGCCAATGGTGGCGTCTGGTTTGCTCAAAATAAGGAATAAAACATTATGAATACTTTTTATTTTTGATGCTTAAGTATATTTGAAACCCAATACTTTTAGATTTGTACTCAAGTAGTGTTTTACTTCAAGTAGTGTTTTACTTGGTGACTTTTACTTGAGTCATTTTCTATTAAGGTATCTTTACGTTTACTCAAGTATGACAATTGGGTACTTTTTCCCACACCACTGTTAATGCCCCAGCCTGTGAATTAACTTCTAACTTCTCTGTCTTCACTGTTCAATTTTTGCGCAATGCATGCATCTCTGTTGGCATCTCCACTGGCCTCTCTTTTCCATCCACTCTGTATGTCTCTTAATACTCCTGAACCAGTAGCCTAGCCTGATGCGTTTTCCAGAAGTAGAAATATATTTTGGTAACTTATTTTGAGTAATTAAAAAACATACTTCACAAAAATATAAACGCAACATGTAAAGTGTTGGTTCCATGTTTCATGAGCTCAAATGAAAGATCCCAGGAATGTTTCATGCGTACTAAAAACATGTTTCTCCCAAATTTTGTGCACAAATGTGTTTATATCCCTGTTAGTGAGCATTTCTCCTTGCCAAGATAATCCATTGACCTTATAGGTGTGGCATATCAAGAAGTTGATTGAACAAAATTATCATTACACAGGTGCACCTTGTACTGGAGACTATAAAAGGCCACTCTAAAATGTGCAGTTTTGTCGCACAACACAATGCCACAGATGCATGCAATTGGCATGCTGACTGCAGGAATGTCAACCAGAGCTGTTGCCAGAGAATTTAATGTTAATTTCTCTACCATAAGTTGCCTCAATGTCATTTTTGAGAATATGTCCAACTGCCTCACAACAACCGCAGACCACGTGTAACCACGCCAGCCCAGGACCTCCACATTCAGCTTCTTTACCTGCTGGATGGTCTGAGGCGAATCACCTTGGACAGTGATGAAACTGTGGGGTTGCACAACCAAACCATTTCTGCAGTAACTTTCAGAAACCACCTAGGGAAGCTCATTTGTGTGCTCGTCGTCCTCAACAGGGTCTTGACCTGACTGCAGTTCGGTGTCGTAACCGACTTCAGTGGGCAAATGCTCACATTCGATGGCCACTGGCATGTTGAAAAAGTGTGCTCTTCATGGATGAATCCCGGTTTCAACTGTACCGGTCTTATGGGTGAGTGATTTGCTGATGTCCGCATTGTGAATAGAATGCCCCATGGTGGCTGTGGGGTTATGGTATGGACAGTCATAAACTACAGACAACGAACACAATTACATTTTATCGATTGCAATTTGAATGCATAGAGATACTGTGATGAGATCCTGATGCCCATTGTTGTGCCATTCATCCGCTGCCGTTTGAGCATGATAATGTATGACCCGATGTTGCAAAGATCTGTATACAATTCCTGGAAGCTGAAAATGACCCAGTTCTTCCATGGCCTGCATACCCACCAGTAATGGCACCCATAGAGCATGTTTGGGATGCTCTGGATCAACGTGTACGACAGCGTGTTCCAGTTACTGCCAATATCCAGCAACTTCGCACAGCCATTGATGGGGAGTGGGACAACATTCCACAGGCCACAATCAACAGCCTGATCAAGTCTATGCGAAGGAGAAATGGGAAATAATGGTTACACCAGATACTGACTGGTTTTATGATCCACGCCCCTACTTTTTTTTTTTTTTTAAGGTATCTGTGACCAACATGTGAAATCCATAGATTAGGGCCTAATTAATTTATATTGACTGATTTCCTTACTATAACTCAGTAAAATCTTTGAAATTGTTGCATGTTGTGTTTGTGTTGTTGTTCAGCTTCTCTGATGTTATGTGATCACATTGGCTGGTGGTAAAAATGCATTAAATGGGGAATCCTCTGTTCTTCCAACACCCAATGTTTATGTTTACAATGAAATGTATTACATCAGAATACCCAATGTTAGAGTGTTTCCAATCAAATTTATGAAGTAAATTGGAACCTTTTGCTATCAGTTGCATTTGCATAAACGCTGTGATTGGATGATAGCTGTGAGGGTTAACGAATCCGGATCAAATCCTTTGATCTTCTCAAGCTCTTTAACGATAGAATTGCCGAAGGAGTGGAATGTAATAGCTGAATAGAGATGGGAGCCAGGCTACATATCGTGCTTCACCAACGAATAACACCGCACCACTCATCTCTGCCAGTAACCTTCTGGTAACGAGTCCATTTCCTTGGCCACAAGGCCAAGCAACTGCCCCGGGCGCTGAAGCTTTGTGGGGGGGTTATGTGTACTGAAAAATACTCTGGTCGTGGCTGAATGGTTAAGGGTTTGGAGTGAGAGCAGCAGTGCTTTTCTGATGTAGCTACTTCAAGTATGGCCTCTTTTGTTTGTTGTGACATACTTCAGTACACACAAACTCTGTGGATTAAGTGATAAAAAAAAAACAACATTTTAATGACTCATCATTTTTGAGTCATTAATGTATGCGAAGCCTGTGTATTATGATAATGATATATGCTCTACATTATTTATTGAGTCCTGAGACAAACATTTGCAATGCATAAGAAGCTTGCTTCAGGGACCCACCAGCAATGCTGAGAGGAGATAATGTTTACCTACCAAAGTCCCTGTTTTTCAGAACAATCTTCAGAAATTAGAATGGAGGAATGGGAATAGAACATATTTGATTAACTATTGATGTCATAAAAGTATCTGAAGTACCTTCCGAAGTACACATTCTCATCAAGACCAAATGGAAGGTAGTTTTAAATTGATTGAACCAGCATGTGAAATGGGGTAAATATTGGTATGTGGTTCACTTGGACTCGAGGAAACCGTGCACATATTCAACCATTTCTGCCATAAATGCTTGTTTCAGGATAAATCACAGGCAAATAATTACAGTATTCATAGTAAGGATGAACAATAAAAAGGCTTGATTTAAAAACAAACCATGTCATTTGTGCAAATAAAGACGAAAGGCCGCGGAGGGAGGTGTCACCTCTGCTGCTGAGCTACATGGTAATTGGTTGTCGGGGCTTTGCTTTCACGGTCAGGGGAAACGAAGATTGCTTCATTAAGTTCCCTTTCTGATAACCGCCACAGCCGCCGCGCCAATGGAACAGAAGATCTTAACTGAATGGCTATGCCATTAGTAAAGAAAAGTGGTTAAAGGGAATGAACTGGAATGGTGAATAATTAAGATAATAGCTCTATTTGCACATGGCAGCAATTAAAAAGACTGAATCACATTCAATTACGGGTTCCGTTAGTCTTTTATATAACACCTTTGCTGTGGCGGTCAATTTTGAGACCATTTTTATACAGCAACATCCTGAACAGCTTGAGGTGTGAAAGGTTTTTGCTCAATTATTTTAAGGAATTGTAGTTCTGGAGGATTGGGCCACTTGCACCAAGCACATGTTCAATTGGTACTGTAAAAGAAGGTACATTCTCTAAACTCTACATCCATAAGGTTCCCTGGCCTTGTATGTTAACAACTCAACACATGAACATTTTCCCAAATGCCTTTTCATTTTTGATTTTAATATGGTTGTTGGTAATTTGGCTTCTGGCAACATATATTTGAATTATTATTTTGTACTCATTGACAGTTTGTTTGACCTTGAACTGAACCACAAATGCTGGCATAGTTTCTGTCTCTGTGCTCGGTTCTGTCTGTCTTCTGCAGTTATTAGCTTGTTGTGTCAACAAGCTAATAAGATGAGGAATAAATTACACTCCCATAACCTTTTGTGCTCTCTTGTCTCTGGCTGCACAGCGGATGTCAAAGGTGGAATAGAGAGAACATTTTAGACATTCTGCTGAACAGACACACTCCTACACACAGCGAGTGCTTGCCAGAAAACACCCCACTAAATTCCATAAATATTGAAAGTGAACGGCATGGGCCCTCCCAGAATGGTCTGACTTGAGGGATTTTGTCGCGCGCACACGCAATCAAACAATGTTCCCTGTAACTGAGGTCCGCAGCGGTAGAACACTGTCATGGGCTTGTCTCTGTCATCATGAGTAAGATAAATGACGCAGGCTGATCACCTGTCTGCATCAGCTTGTCAACTCAACCTCTTCCCTAATGTCAGGGAGAATCACCAGAGCTGTTGATACTACCAGAGCTGTAGATAGCCCGGGGAGGGAAGGTCGCCAATTTGCCAGAGATTACTGTAATCGCCATACCATATGATAAAGGTTATGGCATGTTGGCACAATCTCTAGATTGTCTGGAATCATGTAATATTGACCATGGTAAATGGGGCACAGGGTGCACTAGTCTCTCACAGCCACTGCAAGGAAAGGTTATTCAATAATATATGGAAATTATGTCTGGTCTCTGTTACTTTGTGGATCACAGCTTGTTACATGGATAGTTTCTAGTAACTACAACTTTGGTGTGCGTGTGTGTGTGTGTAACGGTGTATACATTGAGAAGGCGTGCAGTACACGGCCGCCATAAAAATGACATTTTCTAAGAGTTTCTTTGTGTCAGCCAGCCTAGCATATTTTATATTGTAATGGTGTCATTTGTATTTATTATGGATCCCCATTAGCTGCTGCCTTGGCAGCAGGTACTCTTTCTGGGGTTGAACAAAATGAAGGCAGTAATGAGACGTATTTCAGAATAGATTCTTTGTCCTCTGTGCATGTAAGAGCATACATGAAATGAACATGGTTCATTATGACATGTATGTGGTTTGTCCATGTCGTCGTTCAACATCATGTAGATGATCTTGTCAGTGGTTTGGTGTCTGCGGTCATATGAATAGCCATCTTCCGTGAATTGACAGTTTCCATATGTATGCCAGATTTACCAGTGTATTATTCCATTTAGAATATTGCATGATCAAAGGATAAAACATCAGATACGTGTTGTATCATGTTAAAAAGGAATTGACCATGCCTAGCTAACTGACGAGCATGACATGTTTTAGCTTGGCATTGTTTTTTTATTTGGATTCGATCAAGATAAGTGAGTTCCACCGCGGTTTGAAAGCAGAGTAAATCGGGCCTGAAGGGTTTTATTTGGGGATTCTGTTTGGTTGCATTCTGTTGCAGAGGCAGCACTCCAGCTGTTGGAGCCATTCCCACATGAGTGTAATCGCAGAGGATGGCTAGTGGTAGATTCTCACGGACACCCGCACACTAATGTATCCCAGATTCTTGGAAGAAATGACCCAAATACTCAGTGACTCAAAGAAATCTACCGATGTACAACAGATTTATTATAACTCTCAAGTCACACAGAGGATATTATTGCAAACCGTAGCGAATTCATGTTTAATGTCATGTGTATTGAACTTAACTAGATATGTCTGCATTAATGGATAAGAGTTTTCCCATAGTAGAGCGAGGAGAGCTCTATTACAGTTGCGAAATCGCAGTATTCAGCTATAGGCCTAGGTGTAGTGAAAGTACTGTCTGGGGTTAGATTATGCCACATGACAAAAACAGATATTTTAGTGCACTGTCAGTCTTCTAACGTCTAGCGACTTGACGTAAGATTTTGAGCAGGCACTTTATTTTCCTATAAATGTTTAAGCATCCTAAATTGCAATCCTCTGACTAGCATTAAAATCATTGTGCATTTTAAAGTTGCTCAGTAATGATCATACCCCTTGCTAGGTGAATAGGATCTGCTATAAAACATCCCTATTCATCCCATGACCAAAGCAGGATGTAAGGATGAGCAGTATCTCCCTTTCTCTCTCAGCCATTCAGGATGCTGATTCAGTCGATATCCTAAACCTAGACAGCCTCTCTCCGTCTCAGTCCGATGCTGTGGCCTCGACCGTGCTCCCCTGCTCTCCCACTCCACTAGTCTAATGAGAGACTGTCAGTCAAGTCTTGAATGCCCAGCCAGCGCTCAGGCAGCCGTCACAAAGCACCACAACCCCTGCTGCTGGTGGGGTGGGGGTTGCCGGGCAACCTCCAGTCGTGGCATGTACTTTAAACTATTGACTTAGCCTTTACCCAGAGGTCCGTGTGTTGTCAGATCTACACAGAGATTGTGTAGAGTGGATCCTCTGCCATGCCGTCTCATCTATCTCTTCTGAGCTCAAAAGTGATTGGCCTCAAAGGACATGAAAGAGTCCCTGTATCTGTGCAGCTTTGAAAAGGATCACACATCTGGCACAGTGGGAGGAAAAATATATATTTTTATATTGCATCAAGCTACATTGAGTTTTTCACCTTGAATCATGTTGAATGTAGACGCTTGATTAAATTAGCATTTTTCCGTAAGTATTGAAAAGGAAATTGCCTACAGCCAAAGTGTGGTGTTCAAAATGGCACACTGTGGCAAAACCATTTTCAATGGAAAGTGAAAACAAGGAGTTCTCATTGGATAATTTCGCATACAACCTTCCCATTTTACTAATCTTTCTTCCGTTTCGGGCCTTATGAACATGACACATTAATTCTGCAGATTACCTCTGGTGCAGGGATGTGTTGATGAGTAAATAACTTATTTCCCCCACCCACATAAAAACAGTTCTCCCTGTGTCTGGTTGCAACTCATTTTCTCCATGAACAGTGCAGGGGTTACCTCACCCACCTAAGCAACATCAGAATATTTCTCAGATTCATTACAGCTAGCTATTAATAGGCCACATCTGGCCTGTTGCAATGCACTGACAATGAATATTGCCCAACATGGTCTCCAGATGCTATGCTTAGGTAATTTCCAAATCATACCAGTATAAAACAGATTTCCTTTGTGCCTCATCAAGATAAGTCCAGATTCGCATTGCTCTTATGGGCACAACACAGCTATTGAAAAATATTCAAGTCCCTGGGGAAGAATGGATCATAATGAACTAATTAAAGAAGGCTTCGAACAAGATAAGTGAAATCTGCATGTGTTGACACTACAGGAAAGAGGAAGTGTCTAGTCCTTTCATTCTATTTGTGGAGACTGATCCATTCTCATGGGCATGCATTGAGCCAGACACATGTTTGATACTCAAGTCGTGCTATTTGAGATTATTATGTTGCGGAGAAAGCATAACTTGCTTGTCATTTCATTCTGACATAGCCATTTGGAAACATCAGTCACAGATTATTGGAGCTTGTCAACATGAGCAAAGCTATTGGTGACTTTGATAGTCAAGCATTTTCTGTGCTACTGCAATCCTGCTCCCAATCTCTAAGTATGTGTAAGTGTCTGTGAGCAGTCGTCTGTGTGTGTGTGTGTAGTCATTTGTGTGCGCCTGTGGGTTTAGTCGATGTTAAAGTTCATGTACAGAAATGCCATGAAATCTGAGGAATTCCTCATTGTCCTGGGCTTTCAGATCTGGTCGGTGTTCCAGACAGTCTTCTGTTGGGGGAGGGTGGAGACTTAATATGGAAATTACATTAATTACCAGACTATCCAACAGATGTGACCCTCACCCCATTCAACATAACTACTCATCTAATAAAGGACCTTCAAGAGACAATTATATTTTTGTGTATGAATTGACCATTTGTTTTATTGTTCTCTATTTGTGAAATGAGATTCCTCAATCCAACTGACAAACTGTTTATTTCAATGGATGGATGGTGATATTAGCCATTGAATGTTGCACATTTTGGGGGGGTTTAATAATGTTTCAGATTTGCTTTGGCAGCACAACCTAGATGGCTTGAGTGATAATCATTGAACAGAACTAAACCTCGGGCTAAAAAGAGCAGACTGAGAATCTCCAATCTCTGCTTCTTTAACTTGTCAGAAACAAGCATTTCCTCCTCACTCTCTTGCTCACTTGGACTCAGACTTTGTCTACTTTAGGCTACCCTGTCAGTAGCCGGTTGTCGATCCCAATGCCCCTAAACATATTGACATGTTTCTGTTTCAGCGCCGGCCCCAAAGGAGACAACATCTACGAGTGGAGGTCAACCATCCTGGGACCACCGGGCTCTGTTTACGAGGGAGGGGTCTTTTTCCTCGACATCGCCTTCACACCCGACTACCCCTTCAAACCACCCAAGGTCAGCACCCCTTGCCACACTGACCACAAATGTTTTATAGCTTTAGTGCCATTGTGCTGCTTTCTTCCTCTGTGGAAAACTCTTGCTTTAATGTAATTTCAACAGCTAACATGATTTTCTGGAAATCTGGTGTGCTCCTTCAAGCCTTTACCAGTTCACTGTCCATATTTTAAATTCATTCTTTATTAGCCTTTTCATGAAATGTACCCTGTGGAGTATTTTCGGTTGTTGAGTGGATGTCATTATCAAGTGTATGAAATGTGCTTTTGGATATCTCTTTGTGCTTCTTAGAACCCAATTTTCCTCTCACTTGCTTTCATTTTGAGTTCTGACTCTCTCTCTCTCTCTCTCTCTCTCTCTCTCTCTCATTTTGTCTGTTTCCTCCCCCCATTCTTTCATTCTCTCTTTTTGTCTCTGTTTCTCTCTGAGCTGTGTAAGAACCGGCTCTACTGTTTGACAGCAGACTCAAACAAATCCACAGGCTCAAGCTCTGCTCAGTGTAGCCAGAGGGCTCAAGTGTTTTGTCCCACTGTGATCTGTAGCCAGTTCTTCCGTCACTGTAGCGCACAATACATGCTCCATTGGACTTTTGCTGTATACTATAGACTCTTACCAGAGCTTTTTTCAAGCCCCTAACTGAAACTCCAGTTTGACAAGCTTGTTGGACAGATTGGAAGTATACGATTTGGTTGTTAGGGTTAGTGGGGCAGAGAGTGCACCATTGTGGGGTTATTTATCATGTCTTATTCTTGGTGTGTTCAAAATGCCAAGGCTCATTAGAAGTTTCCTCTGCAAGGTCAGGGTCAGTCTGTCCAGATGTTGGTGATTGGAGTACTGGGCCGGTGTCAGGTGTCAGGCCTAAACAGATGTCAGACTCACTGTCAATCAGAAACACGGTAGTAAACTTAACAGGGACTTTTGTGTGGATGTTTGTTGTACAAAGGTTTGACCTAAGCACATATGAAACCAAATAAAGTAATTTTGACCCATTATTTGATTCCCTGTTAAAGTCTTATAGGAATTATTGTTTTCCTCTCAAACTAATATGTAACGGTTATAGTGAGATTAGAGATAGGCATGGGTTTTTTTTCTGGGGAATTTCATGACAATTATAAAGGTTTTCTGCATATTGGTAAATGCACCATGCTGCACCCTGTTGGCCATATCAAAGCCTAAGGAAATTAGAAGGCAAATTAAAATTCTGGTATTTTTTATGGTATATCAAAACTCTGCAGCTGTGTTGTAAGGGTTGTCACCATCTTCTCAACAAAGAAATTACATAATTCTGTTTCTTACATTTTTATTTTGTCAAATTTAGACTATTCCACTGCCAGTATTGCCGCTGAAGCATGTTTCTAAACTATAAATGCTTTATTTTCCTATAATCGCCAGGTAACATTTCGGACGAGGATCTACCACTGTAACATCAACAGTCAGGGGGTGATCTGTCTGGACATCCTGAAGGACAACTGGAGCCCTGCCCTCACCATCTCCAAGGTGCTGCTGTCCATCTGCTCTCTGCTCACAGACTGTAACCCAGGTAAGAGACCTGTCAATGTCCACATCATGAGCTGCAGTGTTCTCATTTCAGTTGGTAATTCATGACTGATTTTAAATTACATTTGAGTTGACACTATCTACACACACAGATGGCGGTAGTGTAAACTCACCACATGACGAATTATCACCATCTCTGTGTAGATAATGTAGACTCACAGCATGAAGGATTATCACCATCTCTGTGTGTAGATAATGTAAACTCTCAGCAGGAAACATCTACACACAGAGATGGTGATAATGTTTCATACTTTGATAACTGTCTGCAGCTCTTCTAGTGGTGTTCCAGCATTCCCTTCCCCAGGGACAGTAGCTCTGTTGCTGTTGAACCTGTTGATGGAATTTAAATGATCTTATTCATATTTTAATACAATGTAATAATATGCTCTAAACTCCAAAAAACCATACACCGGTGAAATGCTATTCATTAATGCATGCTCTGATCTGCATCCTTTTTTTTTGTCATTGCAGCGGACCCTCTGGTGGGGAGCATTGCCACACAATACCTGACAAACAGAACGGAACATGACAGAATAGCCAAGCAGTGGACGAAGAGATACGCCACATAGAGCCCCCTGTCTGACTTTTCCACTGTCACCCCCCCCCACCCCACCCCCACTGTACTTCTCTACCTCTCTCCCCAGCCTTTCAAAGCACACTCACTAAGTGCAATGTTATACCTGTAATCCCCCCCACCCAAAACTTTGTATCTACCTTTTCTTTGTAAAGAACTGTCCTTTGTTCCTTGTTGACTTGAAAGCTTCTTTTTTTATACAAAGAGTAGATTGGGATTTTATTTTCCAATATCTGAATGTTGGAATTAATGTATTGAAAAAAGACAATTATTCTAATAAGCATTGTCCCTCAACTATACAGTATGTATCCTTGTTTTCATAGTGGCTCCAGGAACAAAATGCAGATTATATACTCTTTTTACTTTAGGTTCTTGTGTATTTTTTAATTTCCTATTCCAGTCATCAATGGTATCTGCATGGAACAGAAGGAAGATTTGCATCAAATGACTTGTCTTCTACGCTTTCTGGTTTTGTTTGTACTGTATGTATTTTTTCAAACGCTTTTGAGGCAGACCACAGAAATATAGGTCTGCTTGTGAAAGAGGCAGGACTTGTACATTTACCGGCTACTCTGGCATGGCAGGGTGGTTTGTTGTGCACTTGTATTAATGAAGCACCCAATAAAACACTGGTTGGCTTGTGAGATACTCTTCTGTAACTGTGAACCCTCTGTGACAGGTCCAGAGATTAACATCTTAACACCTATCAGCCTTCTGCCTCATGACTGACACACACACACACACCTGTGCCTGAGCATATAATGAACTGGGAAACCCAGGGAATCAGTGAAACCAGGGTCAAATAGACTACAGCAGAAGAAACTGCATCACAGGTCTAGGTTAGGGGTGGGCATGAACCATAGACCATATATGAACCTCTCTTTCACCTTGACTTGGTTACACCATATTCAGTGATGCTCCAAATTTTATTTTGGCCCTCATTCGACATGTGCTTTTTCGTGCATCTTTTGTTTAATGTGTGATATCAAAATGTCAGATCAGTCTACGAAGACCTAATGTTGAATGATCCTTGTGCGCCGATTTGCCTTCATTATTGTGAGTGCGCGATATGAATCCACTGCACCCGCGGCACTTCCGTTCCACAGAAGGCGATTTGCACGAGCACAGGCAGTGGAGAGATCCAGACACAAAGGAGGTGATTTGCTACTTGGCTGACGTTACTTTTAATATTGAATATGCCTCATGAGTTATAAAATATATTGAAGTTCTCTGAGTGTATTCAACTTGTTTTGTATTGGAAAAGACGGCTAGTTAACGACTCAACAGACACATTTGTGGTGACACTGCCTGGCTCAGGAAATAAATATTAACGTTAGCTAGCTCAAGCTAGTAACGTTAGTAACTAAACTAGTTTCACTATGGTGTAACCTTGTTTGCCAACTAACGTTAGCTAAGTTAAATATCTCAGAATGTTGAAAGGTTGAGGTGGGCGTAAACGTTGATGTAACTACAGTATTTTTCCGAACTTTCTAGCTTAACGTTGGCTAAGGTCTGGGCAGTCAAACGGTCGGCTAATAACGGGGGGCGAGAAAATCAGCAGGTCGGACGTTTGTGACTAGCGTTAACTAGCTAGCTAGATGGTTATGCTAGCCAGCTGTTAATGTCCACTTAGTTAACCAAACCTAGTCCAACCAGATTGACTTGTCACAAGCAATTGCAAACGTAAACTACTGTAGGCGAACTCGCTAGCAAACTGCTATAGCCTCTTTGCTCCAGGAGACCTGTAATTTACACACAAATGAATGTGTTAGATCATTGTCTTAACGTTTCAGGACTCCAGGAGCGAAGAGGCCATAGCAAGTAACTCCAGACCAGAGATATTAGCTAGCAAGCTAACATTAATTACTGTGAAGAAGGCCCGAGAATGTTCCCATCAAATGGTTGGCCACAAAGACTAACTAACTAGCTGTTGTTCACCACCATGGATCCATTTGTTCCTTCTGGGCGCCTTTAGTATTAGCTGACGGTAAGTTAGCTACAATTTCATAATATTCATGATCTATTACATTTGGGGAATAATGGAGGCTTGCCATATCAGGGCTGTCAAACATTGTTTGCTCAACCATCCATAATCACATTATTGCCAGAGGAGGGATGGGGGTGGCAGCTAGCCAATTACCTTTATTTCAACTGAGCACTAGCCAAGCAGCAAGCTGTATCGGACTCCCTAACCCAGTGGTTTCCAACCAGGGATACTTGGCCTATCCACAGAGGGTACTTGAAGACTCATGAGACCATAGGCCTACTGGTGAAATGTACATGAGGGGGTACTCTGGGCAAAGCAAAATTCCGTCGGTGGTACAGTAACTGAAAATTGTTGGAAACCTCTGCCATAACCTAACGTAGCAGGTGTAAAAAACGCCTGAGTGCACTTCCCACATCTAGTTTTCAGCAGAAAAGGAAGCTAGTTTGAATAAGCTGTATCCCCGTAAACCAGATGCATCAGGTTGTTGGCATCGCCGCTAAGCCTAGGGACTCCCTAAAAACATGCCACTTCGACACTGCTACGACCGGAAGTAACTCTTCCTAGCAAGTTAGGAGAGCATTTTCACTAAACCTTTTCCTAACCTTAACCTAATTCTCCTAACCAGATATGTTAATTATCCTAACCTACTGTGTACCTTCTCCTAACCTACTACGAAAAGTCACTTCCAGTCATAGCTGTGTTGAAGTGGCTTGTTTTTTGTTAATCTCACCAAGCTATGTTGAGGTAGCCATATTTCCTAGAATGTTGAAGGTGCTCTGTCATAACTGTAACATTACTTAATTTTGCAATGGCTTGAAAGCAATTTCATTTGTCAAAGCTACTGCTTTTTTTCTTCAACTGCTGCATCACAATCACATTGTAGGTTCCTTCTAATTTCTTGTCCAAACCGGTATGTCGGATAAGGATTCGTGTGTCAGCACCAGCTCTTCGTCTTCTTCCTCCTCCAATCAAAACAAACCGAAAGACACACCTTGCAAGAAACGGGAGAGCAAAGCCAGTATGAGCAAGACCTCCAAGCTGCTATCCACCAGCGCAAAGAGGTAACACACCCAAACCTCATTAAATATTGGCTGGTTGTCACACAACACCAACAATGTGACATTTAGTCAGAGGGGTGGGTTAATCTCCTAGATGATTGTAGCTAGCACTAAAATGTTCTCTGTACTTTATTTGTTTAAAAATATTCTAGCCTCACTGTATTGGACCAAAATATCTGTGCCATTTCTTTACCTTTGGAAGTTCATGGCTGAGAAAACAAAGATGTGTAAGGTATGGCTGGGCAATCAGTGATTGATCTGAAGGCATGTTTGTTTCTGTAGGATTCAGAAAGAGCTGGCAGATATCACGCTGGACCCTCCGCCAAACTGCAGGTTGGTTTTATTTGAGCTCATCTTCTCTTTTCCAATCCGCCCCCAGTGTTTTGCGTATTGCCATGGTCAATACCTACAGGCGACTCTCCAAACAATAATTATTTTACCACTTATTCATAAAGGATTGCGTTACTTTCTGATTTCTCATGTTGTCCCATATGCTGACAAAATAAAGCTGCACCTATTTTGATCAAAATGTTTTGACTGCTGGTGGTGTTTAGAAATCTACATGAAGGGGGGCCTCCCGGGTGGTTAAGGGCGCTGTACTGCAGCGCCAGCTGTGCCATCAGAGTCCCTAGGTTCGCGCCCAGGCTCTGTCGTAACCGGCCGCGACCGGGAGGTCCGTGGGGCGACGCATAATTGGCCTAGCGTCGTCCGGGTTAGGGAGGGATTGGTCGGTAGGGATCTCCTTGTCTCATCGCGCACCAGCGACTCCAGGTGCACGGTGTTGCCTCCGACACATTGGTGCGGCTGGCTTCCGGGTTGGATGCGCGTTAAGAAGCAGTACGGCTGGTTGGGTTGTGTATCGGAGGACGCATGACATTCAGCCTTCGTCTCTCCCGAGCCCGTACTGGAGTTGTAGCAATGAGACAAGATAGTAGCTACTACAACAATTGGATACCATGAAATTGGGGAGAGAAAGGGGTAAAAATTTTTAAAAAATTAAAAAATCTACATGAAGCATAATTTTACGTCTCCAACATTGTTGGATCAACCTTGTAGTCATCACTCTAGCATGTACCAAGGATGAAGGCTGATCTGCTCTGAGGAAGTCAATATGGGTCGTGATACAGAGGCACGTATCACGGGATTGGTTGCGAATGGAGGCTTCTTTGAAGCTTGAGAGAGAATGTACTGTTCTCTCAAGCAATATAAAGCTGTGTGTTCACCACGTGGGTACCAACCCAAGGGATAATAGGCTCTAAACAGTTTCAGACAAGTTTTTTGCAAGTGCAGTAAGCTTTAAAGGAACAATCGATTCATCCATTTTGGGACTTCTAAATTAAATAAATGTACCCATAACTTATTCTATAACCTTATGAGCTTAGTTCAACTGTTGTACCTCATCATAACCCCCCCCCCCCCCCCAAAAAAAAAATAATAATATATAAGCTTGTTTCTCTCCGTTTGTAAACAAAGTAAATGTTAACAAGTACTATATAGCCTCAAAACATGGTTAAAACAATTTTTTTTAAATCATGGATGGTCTATGAATTTAAGTGGTTACATTTCTCTAGCCCTATCCCTCAGCTTTTTGCGTAAATGGGTGAGGAGAATGCTTTAAGGTATTTGTCCCTTGTGGCAATGAGACGAAGTACACACACAAGTGACCTGAGCCATAACAATAACAAAGAACGTGGTCCAGTTAACACCAATTAGGGAGACTGTTCTCCTTTGGTTTTCCAGGTGGGTAACGACAAAGGAGTTGGCTAAAGTACAGATCTGTGGCCAGGCTAATAGTATAACATAATCTGTAATTTTATCTCATTTAATTCCAGCGCTGGTCCAAAAGGAGACAACATTTACGAGTGGAGGTCAACCATCCTGGGACCACCGGGCTCTGTTTACGAGGGAGGGGTCTTTTTCCTCGACATCGCCTTCACACCCGACTACCCCTTCAAACCACCCAAGGTACTGGGCAATCGTCAGCTACCAGTCACTTTTTACCCTCTACACTATAAAACGGTCATCTTGGTTTAGTCCCACGCAATAAATGGCACAGATTTACTTAGTGTTCATTTTCGTGTTCTTCAGGGTATACACAGCGAAAAATGCGACCGGCGATGATCACAGTGTTTGTCATATTGTGCTGCTGCTAAATTGTTGCCACCACCGCAAAAAAGAAAACAAAAAACGAGACTCGCTTTCCAGATGCTAGAGAGCTATTTACATGTGTGCCTCTGTTTTGTGTGTGTGCGCGAGTCGGGTCATTGCCAGAGAAGGTAGCCTATGCAATTTCATCCATAACAACACTAACTAAATATCAAATTTGAAACACAGCTTGTAGCTTGGCTAGTTAGCTCACTTGTTAGTGTGCTAGTTTAATTCCATGTGCTAAAAACAAATCCAAACGTTTCATAAAAATGTGCTCAAATGAAATTCTATTATATTTGGATTGTTTTGTCACATTTGACAATTTCATTACAATATGGAATTTCTTTTTGAGAATGGTGAAATGAGGATGACTGAATTTCCTCCAGTTTCTAGAACACAGCAGGCAGCATATGTACAGTACTTACAATCCCTGCGTTTTGCCAGGATTTCCCTGTTAACATGTTGAAGTACTCTCATTAACCAACAGAGGGCATTTGACACCTCCACTTGGCTCATCGCACTCTAGCAATTCCTTGTGGCAGGCAGTGCGCCTGCAGGCTGACACTCAGTTGTCAGTTGAATGGCGTTTCCTTCCGACACATTGGTGCGTCTGGCTTCCCAGTTAAGTAGGCGGGTGTTAAGAAGCGAGGTTTGGTGGGTCATGTTTCGGAGGACGCATGACTCGACCTTCACCTCTCCCGAGCCCGTTAGAGAGTTGCAGCGATGAGGCAAGATCGTAATATCTTGATTACAAACAGAAAATGTAACCAATAAACCTGCTGTATGTAAAATGTTGTGTGATATAGCATGGAAAATAAATAAATGTGACTCTGGAGGACAACATAATGTTTGTTTCCAACATTAGAGCTGTTTTCCTCAAGAAGTAAAAATCTTCTTTGTGTTTTGTTTCCTTGCCACGATACTAACAAGTATTGCAATACCGGTATCATCCCGGCCCTACATGCTTTGTCTTCTGCCCCAATAAATGTTCATCCACTTTAATAAATAGTTATACTGAACAAAAATATAAACTCAACATGCAACAACTCCAATGATTTTACTGAGTTACAGTTCATATAAGGAAATCAGTCAATTGAAATAAAATCATTAGACCTTAAATCTATGAATTTCACATGACCTGGCAGGGGCGCAGCCAATCAGAGTAAGTTTTTCCCCACAAAGGGCCTCATTAGAGATACTTCTCAGTTTCATCAGCTGTCCTGGTGGCTAGTCTCAGATGATCCCACAGGGCTCCCGAGTGGTTAAATACATGTTTTATTTTTAAGAAGCAGGATGTGGTGGCCCTGGGCTGGCATGGTTACATGTGGTTGTGAGGCCCGGTTGGACGTACTGCCAAATTCTCTAAAACGACATTGGAGACAGTTTATGGTAGAGAAATGAACATTCAATTCTCTGGCAACAGCTCTGGTGAACATTCCTGCAGTCAGCATGCCAATTGCACACTCCCTCAAAACGTATTTGTGGTATTGTGACAACTGCACATTTTAGAAGCCTTTTATTGTCCCCAGCACAAGGTGCACCTGTGTAATAATGATCATGCTGTTTAGTCAGCTTCTTGATATGCCACACCTGTCAGGTGGATTGATTATCAACAAAATAAGCTTTTGTGCCTGTGGAGAATGTCTGGGATCTTTTATTTCACCCCTTACATGTTGCGTTTATATTTATGTTCAGTATAGATGTTGATATAGAGTCTCTAGCCTTGTTATGTTAAATATGCCTATAGCATGTATATTTTCTACTTTTGTTTTTCCTCAAGGTAACGTTTCGGACGAGGATCTACCACTGTAACATCAACAGTCAAGGGGTGATCTGTCTGGACATCCTGAAGGACAACTGGAGCCCCGCCCTCACCATCTCCAAGGTGCTGCTGTCCATCTGCTCTCTGCTCACAGACTGTAACCCAGGTAAGATATCCATCAGGGAGCCTAACTGGCTTCTTTGTCCCCTTTTACTTGTTTCTCTTCAGATCTGCACCTGTCCCAGACTGGAAATATGATACCAGAACAAATATTAGTATTCCTGACTCCTGAGAAGGGTCAAATTAAATCTGCAGGTAACATGGTAAATACCAAATACCGGTCCATTTCTTTGGTGTAATTTTGTGCTCAGATGTGGATTACTTTTTATTATGGGTATCACTTTGAGGCCCACACACAATGCCTTTTATATTGCATTTATAATTCCTTATGATACCACTAAGTTGGCATAACTCATAAGTAGTTATAAAAGGCTTAGAATTCATCACTTGAAGCAGAGTAATTGTTTCAAAATTCACCACCCTCTAACTGTTAATTCTCTCATGTTGATTTTCACTTTCAGCTGATCCCCTGGTTGGAAGCATCGCCACCCAGTACACGACAAACAGAGCCGAGCATGATAGAACAGCCAAACAGTGGACGAAGCGGTACGCCACATAGGCCCATAGAGCACAGCCGTGTGGGGGGGGGTTTCTATTTCAGATTTTTAGTACTTTATTGTCTGGTATATTTTTGGGGTTCCTGATTAAGTTATCTGTGAAAATAAAGAAAAACAATGAAACAATATGTAATGTCATATATTTTATTACTCTGTAGGATTCTCCACTGCTTAGCTAATCTCCTGAAATTTAGTAGGCTATCCCTCAAATATAATGCATAAACAGTGCCATAAAAACATGGATTTCACCTTTTGCCAATTCAACTTTTAATATGGAACTACAGTACAGTTGTACCACAATAGCTACAAATCTAAGTACTTTTTTACACAGTTCTGTTGTCCATGCTTATACTTTGAATAGCGTTTACCATGTTATTTTGCAATAACTAATCTCTCATTTGAAAAACCAATGGAATTTGGTGCTAAAGGAACAGTGCAAGCGCATATACATATCAAGGGTGCTTGGTTATGGTCAGATGAAGGATTAGTGATAAATTGCCTCTACTACAGTGCATTCAGAAAGTATTCAGACCCCCTTGACTTTTCCCCCATTTTGTTACGTTACAGCCTTATTCTAAAATGGATTACAATGTTTTTTTCCCACCCTCATCGATCGATACATAATACCCCATATTGTCAAAGTAAAAACAGGTTTCTAGACATTTCTAAAACTTTTAAAAAATAAATCCCATTTATATCAGTATTCAGACCCTTTACTCAGTACTTTGTTGAAGTACCTTTTGGAAGTGATTACAGCCTCGGTTCTTCTTGGGTATGATGCTACACGCTTGGCACATGTTTATGGGGAGTTTCTCCCATTCTCTGCAGATCCTCTCAAGCTCAGTCAGATTGGATGGGGAGCATCACTGCACAGCTATTTTCAGGTCTCCAGAGATGTTCGATCGGGTTCAAGTCCGGGCTCTGGCTGGGCAACTGAAGGACATTCAGAGACTTGTCCCGAAGCCACTCCTGCATTGTCTTGGCTGTGTGCTTAGGGTTGTCCTGTTAGGGGAACTTTCAACCCAGTGTGAGGTCCTGAGCAGGTTTTCATCAAGGACCTCTCTACTTTGCGCCGCTCATCTTTCCCTCAATCCTGACTAGTCTCCTAGTCCTTGCCCCTGAAAAACATCCCCACAGCATGATGCTCCCACCACCATGCTTCACCATAGGGAGCCAGGTTTCCTCCGGATGTAAAGCTTGGCATTCAGGCCAAAGAGTTCAATCTTGGTTTCATCAGACCAGAAAATCTTGTTTGTCATGGTCTGAGAGTCCTTCAGGATCCTTTTGGCATACTCCAAGCGGGCTGTTATGTGCCTTACTCAGGAGTGGTTTCTGTCTGGCCACTCTACCATAAAGGCCTTATTGGTGGAGTGCTGCAGAGATGGGAGAACATTCCAGAAGAACAACCAGCTCCACAGAGGATCTCTGGAACTTTGTCATAGTGACAATCAGGCTCTTGGTCACCTACCTGACCAAGACCCTTCTCCCCAGATTGCTCAGTTTGACCGGGCGGGCCAGCTCTAGGAAGAGTCTTGGTGCTTCCAAACTTCTTACATTTAAGGATGATGGAGTCCACTGTGTTCTTGGGGACCTTCGATGCTGCAGACATTTTTTGGTACCCTTCCCTAGATCTGTGCCTCGACACAATCCTGTCTCGGACCTCGTCAGACAATTCCTTCGACCTCATGGCTTGGTTTTTGCTCTGACATGCACTGTCAACTGTGGGATCTTTTGTATAGACAGGTGTGTGCCTTTCCAAATCATGTCCAATCAATTGAATTTATTACAGGTGGACTCACTTCTATAACCTGTATCTCAAGGATGATCAATGGAAACAGGATGCACTTGAGTCATAGAAAAGGGACTGAATACTTAGGTATTTCAGTTTTTTCTTTTGTATAAATTTGCAAAAATGTCTAACAACCTGTTTTCACATTGTCATTATGGGGTATTGTGTGTAGATTTGAGGATAAAAAAAAAAAAAAATCCATTATAGAATAAGGCTGTAATGTAACATAATGTTGAAAAAGTAAAGTGGTCTGAAATACTTTCCGAATGCACTGTATGTACAACATGCCAATGTGGCTTTGCAGCAGTCCAATAATTGTCTGTTTTACCCTTTACAAAGAACAGCTGTTCTAAATGGACGTGAAATGATTTGAATGAAACTACAGTAACTTGGGCCCTGAGGTTTAAACCATGAAATGAATAACAGGTATGGCAATATCTGATTAGGAATAACTAGGTTTTGTATTTATTATTTTTGTTGAAAATGGACGTAATAATTTTAGAAGCAATCTCTGTTGGACAGTGTTTTAGATGCTCTTTTGGACAATGATTTTAAGCTGCATGAATATACATAAAAATGTATATTTACCAAAATATTACTACTTATGCAAGTAATTCCAATAATAACAACATATATATTTCCGTCTCACATGGACCCTAGACAGTCATTTAAAGTCCAAGTACACTCACTCATCAGTAGTATAAGCCGCATGACTTTTAATCAAATGAACTCTTGCCTGTCAAAATACATCTGGCATTTGAGGTTGACAGACTTTTACCTGCAGTGTGGTACTTAACTACTAGAGCAGTAGGTCTATGATAGGAATGATACAGGCTTTTTAATGTTAATGACGTCAGTGCTCAAATTTGTACACACACAGATTGTAACTTTCCAGTAGGGACAAAGCTTTCTAGCATATTGTTAATTATTGACATAAGACCTTAATAGTAGACCCTCTATGTACCGTTATGAGTTTGTGTAGCGTTTCAGTTATATTTCTGAACTACATGTTGCATTACTTCTGTACAACCTCAATGTAATCCAATGGATATATCACAATGCACTGCCTATGGATTCACGTTATTGCGAGGCAGTCAATGTGAGAGCAGTCCAGAGATTGGCTTGGAGCAGTCACGATTAGGTTTATCATTGTGTTAAAGGTCCAATGCAGCCATTATTTGTTTGTCTCTATCAAATCATTTCTGGTTAACAATTAAGTACCTTACTGTGATTGTTTTTGTCCATTACAAATGAAAAACAAACAACTTCTCAGAAAATCGCAATTTCTCAAGCAGTAATTTTGCTAGGACTGTTTGGGTGTGGTCTAAGTGGGGAGATGAAAATGGAAAACTAGTTGTTATTGGCGAGGTTTGAAACTCTTATTTGTATATTAACTAATTTACCGCCTGGTGATGTCACCAGGCAGGCCAAAAGTCTATCCCACCAAAACAGGCTGAAATGTCAGGTGGTCTTTTCAAACAGCTCTTACACTAAAAGAGCATTATCATTTTCACAGTATTATTCCATGCTCATAGTGTGGATATACAGTGTTTGTGTGTATAACAGGCAATTCACGTTTTTGATTGCACTGAGCCTTTAAGTCTGCCTCTGGTCTGTAAAAGTGTGTCACTGGGTTAAAGTGACTTTCAAGCGCCCACGCAAGTGGGAGTGGCTGACAACTGGATCACATGGTTAACACACTATTTAGAACATTGAGTACAGAAGAGTCATCGTACAGAAGAGTCATCCAACAAGGGAGTTCGTCCAGCGTTTCTCCTCTTGTTAGAGATCTTTAAATATACAAAAACTATTCGGGTTGTAATAGATGCCATTGAAAAGTCGCGGGAACATTTTGGCTGAAAGAAGAGCAGAATTTGTTTTGTTCAGGATACTGACAGTGGAGTGCAGATAATTATATTAATGCCACTAATATTTACTACAGTAATGTAGTTGAGATTAAAATAAGAAACAGTGTTGAGTTTTAGATGATCGACGCTTTGAATTTGAGTTTAACCGCTGTGCTACTAAGGATAATAGCACCTTGCAATCCTTACAGAAAACATCCAGTTGACATTGTGAAACAGGCGAGTTATTGACAAGACATTTAGTCAGCATAGGTTGCTTTCTCTAAAGATTTTCAGAATCGAGGTGCCTGCAGACATGGGCTCAATCAAGCCTGGTAAGACCGGCTTTATTATCCGTGCTATTACAATGTTACAATGTATCTTGTCATGTAATTTAAAGTGTCCACCTCTCGCTACATTGACCAGTTACTTTCTTGCAAATGTGTTACTTTGTTACAAATCTGGTGTTACTGTTGCTGTCAAGAATGAATGTGTCGTTCTAAGCATCTGTTCTAGAAAAAGCTAGTAAAATCTGGCTATTATCTGTTCACATTTTATTTAGTTGTGTGATTTTTACAAGTTATATATGGACCACAATTAGAAACCTAATGGATTATTTAGATTTTCTGGTCTGCTTATTGTCAAGCCATGTATGTTGATTAGGAATGCCACTGTGCTACGTTTTTTTTTGTTTTGACACTACAATGTTCTGCTTTGCTTCACCTCACATGGACCAAGCTGCCTAGCCATGTGCCAATGCTTCTCGACTCTCACTGATCATTGGCCGAGAACAAGCTGTGACGCAATCATTGCATAATTCTGCTCTGGGTCCAAGCTCGAGGGCTGTATGCAGGTCCACGTGAAACTGAAGGAGACCATTTTGGTGACCTAGATTTGCTCTCTTAGACATGACAGGTCCACATGTGGGTGGGTTTTGGAAGCAAATTGTCATAGCTGGTTAGGTAATCATGGCCATGTCTTCGAGAGCATTAACTACATTTAGGGCTACATAGTATAGTACAATATATTAATTTATGTTGATTTTGTGTCTGAGCCTCCTGTACACCAAGCAACAGGTGAATTATTTTCCTAGCTGGGTTAATTTAGCCCATATTTAAGCATTTGGTTTAATAATGTCAACATGCTTATGGAATAATGTGATTTAACACCAAATGACTACAAGAATAACTTTGCTTTTGACAGAAACTAAAAGACGATATTATTCTGCCCTTTCAAGCAAAAGAGCAGTAACTGCTCATAAATGGAAACTTTGAAAAATGACTTCAGCGTTTAATTGTCGAGCCAAATTAATTGTAGTCAGATCAATGGAGATGTTTATTTTGTATTCACCTCAATCACATTTATTTATAAAGCCCTTCTTACGTCAGCTGATGTCACGAAGTGCAGAACAGAAACCCAGCCTGTCACGTTCATCGTAAAGAGGAGGTCAAGGCGCAGCGTGATATGAATACATCTTCTATATTTAATGAAGAACACTTAAACAAACGATACAAAATAACAAAACGACAGTGACGCTATACTATAAATGTGCATACACAGGCAACTAGACATAGACAATAACCCACGAAATACCCAAAGAAGATGGCTGCCTAAATATGGTTCCCAATTAGAGACAACGATAAACAGCTGCCTCTAATTGAGAACGAATCTAGGCAACCATAGACATACATAAACACCTAGATAGTAAACGACCCCATAAACCTACAAAACCCCTAGACAGTACAAAAACACATACATCACCCATGTCACACCCTGACTTAACCAAAACAATAAAGAAAACAAATAATACTAAGGTCAGGGCGTGACACAGCCTAAAACCCCAAACAGCAAGCAATGCAGGTGTAGAAGCACGGTGGCTAGGAAAAACTCCCTAGAAAGGCCGGAACCCAGGAAGAAACCTAGAGAGGATTCAGGTGTGGCTAGTCCTCTTCTGGCTGTGCCGGGTGGAGATTATAACAGAACATGGCCAAGATGTTCAAATGCTCATAGATGACCAGCAGGGTCAAATAATAATAATCACAGTGGTTGTAGAGGGTGCAACAAGTCAGCACCTCAGGAGTAAATGTCAGTTGGCTTTTCATAGCCAATCATTCAGAGTATCTCTACCAATCCTGCTGTCTCTAGTGAGTTGAAAACAGCAGGTCTGGGACAAGGTAGCACGTCCGGTGAACAGGTCAAGGTTCCATAGCCGCAGGCAGAACAGTTGAAACTGGAGCAGCAGCACAACCAAGTGGACTGGGGACAGCAAGGAGTCATCTGGCCAGGTAGCCCTGAGGCATGGTCCTAGGGTTCAAGTCCTCCAAGAGAAAGAAAGAAAGAAAGAGAGAGAGAATTAGAGAGAGTATATTAAATTCTCACAGGACATCGGATAAGACAGGAGAAATACTCCAGATATACAGACTGACCCTAGCCCCCCGACACAAACTATTGCAGCAGAAATACTGGAGGCTGAGACAGGAGGGGTCGGGAGACACTGTGGCCCCGTTCGACGATACCCCCGGACAAGGCCAAACAGGCAGGATGTAACCCCACCCACTTTGCCAAAGCACAGCCCCCACACCACTAGAGGGATATCTTCAACCACCAACTTACTATCCTGAGACAAGGCCGAGTATAGCCCACAAAGATCTCCACGGCACGAACCCAAGAGGGGCCACCAACCTGTACAGGAAGATCACGTCAGTGACTCAACCCACTCAAGTGACGCACTCCTCCTAGGGACGGCATGGAAGAGGACCAGTAAGCCAGTGACTCAGCCCCTGTAATAGAGTTAGAGGCAGATAATCCCAGTGGAGAGAGGGGAACCGGCCAGGCAGAGACAGCAAGGGTGGTTCATTGCTCCAGTGCCTTTCTGTTCACCTTCACACTCCTGGGCCAAACTACACTCAATCATAGGACCTACTGAAGAGATGCGTCTTCAATAAAGACTTAAAGGTCGAGACCGAGTCTGCGTCTTTCACATGGATAGGCAGACCATTCCATAAAAATGGACCTCTAAAGGAGAAAGCCCTGCCTCTGTTTGCTTAGAAATTCTAGGGACAGTAAGGAGGCCTGCGTCTTGTGACCGTAGCATATGTGTAGGTATGTACGGCAGGACCAAATCGGAAAGATAGGTACGAGCAAGCCCATGAAATGCGTTGTAGGTTAGCAGTAAAACCTTGAAATCAGCCCTATCTTGAAATTGACCCTGACGGCAGTTACTGCCTTCTTGCTTGGTACTCCCACTGGAATTACCGTTTCTTTTTAACACAAACTTGTGTTCACACATTTATTTGTATGTGGCTGTCAGTGTCATATAGTTTGATACTTGTTTCAACAAACAACAATAAATAATGCCATGTTAAACCACAGTAACTGCAGCCCAAAGCTTAGTGATTCAAGGTAAAAAGCAATAACTGAGGTGAGCGATTGCATTTACTGCTTTTTTCCTTGGTTTCACTAACTTTTTCCAGCTACTGCAAACATGACATCCCATTTTACCTGAAACACATTTTGTCCAAATGATAAATCATGTATTTAATGTATAAAAAATGTCAACACATTTTTGACCAAGAGTGCAGTTACTGCTCTTTTGTTTTGTAGATGGCAGTATTATTTAACATAATATAGTATAGAAGAACTGAGAAACCCAACCCCAACCTAGATGGAAAATAAATGTTAAAGTGCATACAAATGATTCCAGAAACACATTCGTTTTCACATTACACTGCAAAGTGTCATGTTTTGAAGGTACACCATTAAGTAATTTAGGTCAAATGGAAGATATTTGCGATTTTGATTAGGTTTCGGGGTATCATGTAACACACCTTATTACCCTGTGCCCAAAAGTCTTTAAATCAAGTATTTTTGTGATTATTAGTGTTTTGGTTCAAACATTTTCTTCAACAGTGGTGACATGTATGACCCTGACTTGGACTGCAGGCTTTGCTGTACTTTTTGATATAACTGTACACACCCATTGAGCCAACTTGTTATGTAACAGTGGTGTTATTCAAATGCCACCTGAATGAGGTAGTAAAAACAGGTCAAACACCAGGATGAATGAACGAAGGGGGGAAACGGTCTGGCATAAGTCCTGCTCTATATTGGGTGTGGCAAGGGCAAACGGGCAGATGTTTTATCAGATTGTATGGCTTATATTATGTTTATATATGGTTTATTATTTACTTTTGACCTAGTTTCCATCACTATTATAACCTTACCCTGACTTACAATGGGGTAAAAACTTATAATATTATTTTGTGTCCCTCTTAGTTGTAACAAAATATTACGACATCAAGATTATGACGTCAATATTATGTTTTTGATATGAAGTATATTTGACTTATATTCCACTAACCTTTTGTCTTTTTCCCCCTTCTCCCCTCAGGTGGTGTCATAGCCTACATCTCTTCTGGCTCCGCCTCCAGCCCGGAGTGCTGTTTGAGTGACAGCTGCAGCAGCGGCTACCTGTGCTCCTCTCCGCCTCATCCCTCACTGCCAAGCCGGGCAGTAGGAATCATGGTGGACATCGCCAGCCCTACCACAGCCAAGCACCCACGTAGCCACAGCACAGACAAGACTGGGCGATCCACCTCCACCAAGAGCAGCATCACCAGTGAGTGCATTTCAGCCCTAGAAATACATTCAGTATGGCAAGGATACTAGATTTATTCAGAATGACAAAGGATAGGAAATGCATTGTATGAGTTGCCACACTAATAATCCAGGTAATAGGTGCATTTCGTATTCTCAAGTCTACATGAGTCATCATCGTGTACAGGTGGAATAGCACATTGGTTAGAGAGGTGTGAATTAGTAGTAACATTGCTGTGCGTTTCTCCTTACAGAGATCAACGGCATGGTGTTGTTGTGTAAGGTGTGCGGCGACGTGGCCTCGGGGTTCCACTATGGCGTCCACGCCTGCGAGGGCTGCAAGGTAAGACTAGTCCTGACTGCTTCTCACGGAATGCCACACTGCCAGTCCAAGGTTTCATTCATGTTGTTCAATGGCTCTGTGTCGTAAGTGTTTTGACAGTGTCGTTCGCGTTTTAACTAGGTAATAACCGCGCACAAACAATGTTCTCTGTGATTGTTCTCAGGGTTTCTTCAGGAGGAGCATCCAGCATAGCATCCGGTATAAGAAGTGCCTGAAGATGGAGAACTGCACCGTCATAAGGATCAACAGGAACCGCTGTCAGCAGTGCCGCTTCAAGAAGTGTCTGGCTGTGGGCATGTCTAGAGACTGTGAGTCTTCACTTTTAAATAATAACGGCATTTTTTCCCATAGGGAAATACAATGGTTAATGGTGTGAGGGGTTTCCTTTTACAAGTTGGATGGATTGACTGACTGTAGGGATATCTGAGCCCTTATTAGTGATATATGTACTCATGTGTGTTATATTGGATTTCCTTCTCCAGCTGTTAGGTTTGGCCGCATCCCAAAAAGAGAGAAGCAGCGCATGCTGCTGGAGATGCAGAACGCCATGAACAACATGATGATGAACAACAACAGCCAGCACCACAGTATGCTCCACGGCACCCAGAGTCCACCCTGCCCCATGGAAGGGCTCCCCAATGACGGCAGCTCCTCTTCATCTGCCTCTTCTTCCTCCTCTATCTCGTCTTCATCAGGCTCCAACCCTTCCTCACCCTGTTCCGCTCAAGACTCCATGGAGACCAGCTCTAGCTCCGCCTCTTCCTGTTCATCGGATAGCGGCGATGACGAGGTTCCTCCTTCCAGGGTGTGTCACCAGGGCACATTCACGTACCGCCGTGAGCAGCAACAGTCCATCAAAGAGGAACCGGAGGAGTCACCTTCGCCGGTCGCCAGGGAAACTGTAAAAGACAGGAGAGACAGCCGCATGGAGGAACTGCAGGAGAGCTGGAAACGCTGCGACCAAGACACCAGGGGTTACCAACCTAGTTGCAACAGCCATCAACACGTCACCAACGGTCCCTACCGGGAAGAGAGAGTTGTTTACCAGCAGCAGCCTGCGCAGCTAAACGGCGCCCCCAGTGGTAGAATGCCAGAAGATTCCTACAGCCTCCATCACAGGAGCCACAACATAATGCACAACATACAGACCGTCTCCAATGGTTACAGTAGACCATCATACAGCCTACAGGACCACAAGACAAACATGGTGAGTGTCCGTTTATCATTTAATTAGCCTTCGTTGAAACATTGAAGAGATTGAAGGTCTCTTTACAAAATGTTACAGTAGAAATACATTGTATACTGCACACCTGAAATGACCCCATAACCATGCCTAAAGGACACATGGAAAAGACCTAAAAAGGCCTATCCTCTAAATCCCCTCCATTTTGTTTCTTCTGCATTATTACTCCAGTATTCTGTTTTCCATAACTGAGGGCCCTGTTCTCGACTCTTGTCACCCCAGGTCACTCCTAGTCTCTATGTGGACCCCAGCCAGCGCAGCCAGGAGATCTGGGAGGAGTTCTCCCTGAGTTTCATCCCGGCCGTGCGCGAGGTGGTGGGGTTTGCCAAGAGGATCCCGGGCTTCCGCGACCTCTCCGAGTACGACCAAGTCAGCCTGCTCAAAAACGGAACATTTGAGGTAAGAATCCCTGGACTCTCTGATTTCAAAAATAGATATTTCCCAACTCTGGCTGTCGTGTTCCAACTGAACATTGCACTCTCTTTAACTCTGAGTGTTGAATTGGCTAAATATATTACAATCTGTAGATATGTTATGACAGAGTATCAGTGTATTTGAACTCAACATTGAATTCTCTGCATTATCACTGTTGAATTCTGCCAGTGTGTTGCCCGGTGCTAGTCACCATAAACCCCTGTTCTAACACACCCTCTCTCCCACCTCTCTCTCTCCAGGTGCTTATGGTGTGCTTCGCTTCTCTGTTCGACGTGGCCGAGCGCACCGTGACCTTCCTGACGGGGAAGTGTTACAGCTTGGAGCTGCTGCACTCGCTGCGGGCCGGGCAGCTGCTCACCTCCATGTGTGACTTCAGCGAGAAGCTGGCCGCTCTGCAGCTGGACAAGGATGAGATGAGCCTCTTCATTGCTGTCGTCCTCGTCTCCGCCGGTAAATAACACTGTCCCTGTAAACAGTGTCCTTGTAAAACACAGTGTCCTTGTAAAACACAGTGTCCTTGTAAAACACAGTGTCCTTGTAAAACACAGTGTCCTTTTTAACACACTGTAATTGTAAACACACTGGTTGGCTGGCTGGCTGTCCTCTAGCTGACTGGTTGGCTGGCTGTCCTCTAGCTGGCTGGCTGTCCTCTGTCTGACTGGTTGGCTGGTTGGCTGACTGTATTATGGTTCTGTGTCTAAAATGGCACCCTATTCCCTATATAGTGCACTACTTTGGTCAAAAGTGCCATTTAAATCGCAGTCCTGTACATACCATTCAGCCACTGGTGTTAACACACAATACTTATGTGTACGATTAAAATTAAAGCCTTCTTTGATACTCACTGTTTTTATGCTCTGTTCTGTGATCAGATCGTTCGGGGATCCAGGACTTGAAGTCAGTGGAGGCGCTGCAGGACACGCTGATCCGAGCGCTGCGGAGTCTGATCATGACGAACCACGCCAACGAGACTACCACCTTCACCAAGCTCCTGCTGAAGCTGCCCGAGCTGCGCTCCCTCAACAACATACACTCTGAAGAACTGCTAGCCTTCAAAGTGCACTCGTAATGGGGAACTCACAATAGGGCTCATCTGACTCCTAATACCCTCCTTCCACACTTTAAAACCAGGACTGACTTCCTCTGCCACTCCTATACCAGGACCAAGGGGAGACCTTGGTCCTGGAAATGATGAAGTGCAGAACTACTTGGTTTTGTTTGTTAAAGCCGTTTAATTCCAAAGTGTATTGCTCACGAGCAATGTGAATGTGATGATTATGCTATCTTTTGGATGTTTCAAACGACGCGCAATATCAATTGGTCACTGTTTTCGACCCAATATGTTTGATAAAAGCCCTCAAGACCCAATGTAAACATCTATATCAAAAATAATGCTTGATTAATCAGATAATTGCTGCAATTGCATGGCTATCCTTAGGTGAACAACTTGACGTTGTCGCTCCCAACCCTCCGAGGAAGGAGTCATTTCTTTATTTTTGAATTGTTCAACTGCATTGTCATGTTTACTGTCCTTTGTGTACATAGGGTATTTCATTTGTCTGAATATTTTGAATATTTAATTTTTTGCCTGTCTTTGTCTCAGCTGCCTCTACCACGCCTCCTTCTGGGGACTTGTTGATAGTGCACTTTTTCAGCAACACAACTTTGCACATTGTGTTGTGGACCGTCAACCTCCAAAATCTCACATGCCACCACAGACCCACATCATGTGCGCATGATGTGAACACGATGATACTAAAGTGTTCCTTCACTGATTCCCCACCTTCCTCACAGTGAGGAGTTACTGGGTGGTTTTGACTTTACCTCCTGGCATTTCAGCACAGCACTGACTTTTAAAACTGATATTGTTTCCCATCTGTTGTTTTTTGGGGAATGTCTGTATTTGTCTCCTTTTACGGACAAGATTGCAGTTTGTAAATAAATAGTTATGCTATATCTATCATATATATATATATATATATATATAAGTAGTATAAATAAATACAAGTGAAATTATTTACGGTCTTGAGTTTTTTGTGTGCAATATGTTTGAACTCATTTGGTGAGATAATATGAGCGTCTATGAGGGGTAAAGCATTAAGAACTGTAGGTTTGTGGTTAGTTACATTGCGATATCATTTGTAGGGGGTACTGTATTGTGCAGTGATTTTCCTTATTACAAACCAGGTCCAATTAAGTGGCTTAAAGCACAGGTGTCAAACTCATTCCAAGGAGGGCCGAGTGTCTGCGGGTGATTAATGAATTAAGGTCACTAATTAGTAAGGAACTCTACACATCTATTTGTCTAGGGCTTAATTGAAAGGAAGAACCAACAACCTGCAGACACTAGGCCCTCCATGGAATGAGTTTAACAACCCTCGCTTAAAGTGACCACCCAACTCTGTAACCAAAATGTAGACCTGAAATGCAATGACTAAGGTTCCTCCACAAGGGTGCCCTGTCCACATTTTTATGTCGTACCACTATTTCCATGGTGGAAACTGATTTTAATACAGTGTAGAAATGTGCAGATGTTTATTTCAGCAGAGGAGCTGCCCAGTGACCGACAGAAGTGGAGTCTTTGTAGCTGGTTTATATGCTAGCCAGGTTAACGAATGCCTGAGGGTAAGTAGCAAAGTACACTCAATTCAATACAGTTCTGAATTATGAATAAGTTATAGCTTGTATCTTAATGGATGTAAGACTGTGCATTAAAATGCCCCGAAGAAGCAATAATGAGCACAAATCTTTTTTTTACATTTAATATTTGTATAGTTTTATGGACAGTGATAGTTAGAATGTAGAAGGGAGACAGGAAGAGCTGAGATGGGATTCATACCCAAGTCGCCAGGGAAATATGTGTTTCGGAGTCTGGGAGGCCAACCATTACGCCAGACTCCGGCACAATGAGCATCAATTCCTTCCTAGAATAACACATTTCATTTCAGTGCTCAGAGAATTATGTTTAACACATAGTAAGTATCAACAGGGATTGTGCCCTCCCACACACACACACACCATCAGTCAGTCTGCCACCGTAAGTACGAATGTGTACTTAATTGACTTGCCTTATCAAATAAAGATTAAACCAACACTGTCTCATCAAACAAAAGGCAAGTGCTGAAAGACTCCATACAGTTTTTAGTGTAAAGGTCTATCAAATTCTAGAGCCCTATTGGTTGACTTTGGTTTTTCCTTTGTTTGGTGTCCTGAATAGTTGTCCAGTACCAGCTAGCTAGATCATGGACATACAGGCCTTCCTAGAGTTTCCCCTCACCACTGTTGAATTAAAGGGATACTTAAAGAAAAACAAATACCGGCATTGGCATTATTGGGTGAAAACAATGGATGTTACAACCTCAAAGCATCTTGAAACATTGTAGTTGCATGGTCAAGTGCCACAAAGAAGAACACAGGCAAATTACAGTTGACCTAGAACAGAGCAGCACGACTGGCCCTGAAATGTACAAGGCTAAATATCAATAACATGCATGTCAATCTCTCCCGGCTCAAAGTAGAGGAGAGATTGACTGCATCACGACTTGTCTTTGTGAGAGGCATTGACATGTTGAAAGCACATGTTCAAACAGCTAACACACAGCTCAGACACCCATACATACCCCACAAGACATGCCACCAGGGGTCTCTTCACAGCCCCCCAAGTCCAAAAAAGACTCCGGGAAACACACAGTACTACATAGAGCCATGACTACATGGAACTCTCTTCCACATAAAGTAACTCAAGTGAGCAGTAAAAACAGATCAAACAACACCTCACAGCACAACGTGGACTGTGAAGAGACACACACAAACGCACTCACACTCTAACATGCATTCTATTGTGGTATTGTGGATTTTATATTGTAAATGTGAAATAAGAGAGTAATACTGTATTGTATGATGTATTGTTTTATATATGGCGGTTGTTGTGTTTTGTTGAGCTGTAACTGTTTTAACCCTGTGGGATCCCAGGAAGGTCAGCTGCTGCCTTGGCGGCAGCTAATGGAGATCCTACTAAATACTAAATGAACAAAGTTCTTAATAGAACCTTTAAAAAAAAGGTTATACGTAGCACAAAAAAAGGATCTGCTTTGGCTACAAGCCAAATAACCCTTATTTGGCACTGTATAGAATTCTGGTTTTCAAAGAACTCTTCTAAGAACCCATTTTGGTGCTATATGGAAAACAAATTCAAGGTTCTATAAAGTACCATATTCATCAGATTCTCAATGGAACCTGTATGGTGCTATAAAGAACCTGTTCCTATGGTTCTATAAAGAAACATAAAAAAGGTTCTTTAAAGCACCAAAAAAGGGTTCCGCTATGGGTCTAACCCTTTTTGGGGCTACAGTTGAAGTCAGAAGTTTACAAACACTTACAGTGCCTTGCGAAAGTATTCGGCCCCCTTGAACTTTGCGACCTTTTGCCACATTTCAGGCTTCAAACATAAAGATATAAAACTGTATTTTTTTGTGAAGAATCAACAACAAGTGGGACACAATCATGAAGTGGAACGACATTTATTGGATATTTCAAACTTTTTTAACAAATCAAAAACTGAAAAATTGGGCGTGCAAAATTATTCAGCACCTTTACTTTCAGTGCAGCAAACTCTCTCCAGAAGTTCAGTGAGGATCTCTGAATGATCCAATGTTGACCTAAATGACTAATGATGATAAATACAATCCACCTGTGTGTAATCAAGTCTCCGTATAAATGCACCTGCACTGTGATAGTCTCAGAGGTCCGTCAAAAGCGCAGAGAGCATCATGAAGAACAAGGAACACACCAGGCAGGTCCGAGATACTGTTGTGAAGAAGTTTAAAGCCGGATTTGGATACAAAAAGATTTCTCAAGCTTTAAACATCCCAAGGAGCACTGTGCAAGCGATAATATTGAAATGGAAGGAGTATCAGACCACTGCAAATCTACCAAGACCTGGCCGTCCCTCTAAACTTTCAGCTCATACAAGGAGAAGACTGATCAGAGATGCAGCCAAGAGGCCCATGATCACTCTGGATGAACTGCAGAGATCTACAGCTGAGGTGGGAGACTCTGTCCATAGGACAACAATCAGTCGTATATTGCACAAATCTGGCCTTTATGGAAGAGTGGCAAGAAAAAAGCAATTTCTTAAAGATATCCATAAAAAGTGTTGTTTAAAGTTTGCCACAAGCCACCTGGGAGACACACCAAACATGTGGAAGAAGGTGCTCTGGTCAGATGAAACCAAAATTGAACTTTTTGGCAACAATGCAAAACGTTATGTTTGGCGTAAAAGCAACACAGCTCATCACCCTGAACACACCATCCCCACTGTCAAACATGGTGGTGGCAGCATCATGGTTTGGGCCTGCTTTTCTTCAGCAGGGACAGGGAAGATGGTTAAAATTGATGGGAAGATGGATGGAGCCAAATACAGGACCATTCTGGAAGAAAACCTGACGGAGTCTGCAAAAGACCTGAGACTGGGATGGAGATTTATCTTCCAACAAGACAATGATCCAAAACATAAAGCAAAATCTACAATGGAAGGGTTCAAAAATAAACATATCCAGGTGTTAGAATGGCCAAGTCAAAGTCCAGACCTGAATCCAATCGAGAATCTGTGGAAAGAACTGAAAACTGCTGTTCACAAATGCTCTCCCTCCAACCTCACTGAGCTCGAGTTGTTTTGCAAGGAGAAATGGGAAAAAATGTCAGTCTCTCGATGGGAAAACTGATAGAGACATACCCCAAGCGACTTACAGCTGTAATCGCAGCAAAAGGTGGCGCTACAAAGTATTAAGTTAAGGGGGCTGAATAATTTTGCACGCCCAATTTTTCAGTTTTTGATTTGTTAAAAAAGTTTGAAATATCCAATAAATGTCATTCCTATTCATGATTGTGTCCCACTTGTTGTTGATTCTTCACAAAAAAATACAGTTTTATATCTTTATGTTTGAAGCCTGAAATGTGGCAAAAGGTCGCAAAGTTCAAGGGGGCCGAATACTTTCGCAAGGCACTGTAGGTTGGAGTCATTAAAACTCGTTTTTCAACCACTCCACAAATTTCTTGTTAACGAACTATAGTTTTGGCAAGTCATTTAAGACATCTATTGTGTTCATGACACATGTAGTTTTTCCAACAATTGTTTACAGACAGATTATTTCACTTATAATTCACTGTATCACAATTCCAGTGGGTCAGAAGTTTACATACACTAAGTTGACTGTGCCTTTAAACAGCTTGGAAAATTCCAGAAAATTATATCATGGCTTTAGAAGCTTCTGATAGGCTAATTGACATAATTTGAGTCAATTGGAGGTGTACTTGTGGATGTATTTCAAGGCCTACCTTCAAACTCAGTGCCTCTTTGCTTGACATCATGGGAAAATCCAAATAAATCAGCCAAGATCTCAGAAAAGAAATAGTAGACCTCCACAAGTCTGGTTCATCCTTGGGAGCAATTTCCAAACGCCTGAAGGTACCACATTCATCTGCACAAACAATAGTACACAAGTATAAACACCATGGGACCACGCAGCCATCATACCGCTCAGGAAGGAGATGCAGTCGGTCTCCTAGAGATGAACGTACTTTGGTGCGAAAAGTACAAATCAATCCCAGAACAACAGCAAAGCCTTGTGAAGATGCTGGAGGAAACAGGTACAAAAGTATCTATATCCACAGTAAAACGAGTCCTATTGCAACATAACCTGAAGGACCGCTCAGCAAGGAAGAAGCCACTACTCCAAAACCGCCATAAAAAGCCAGACTACGGTTTGCAACTGCACACGGGACAAAGATCGTACTTTTTGGAGAAATGTCCTCTGGTCTGATGAAACAAAATAGAACTGTTTGACCATAATGTCCATCATTATGTTTGGAGGAAAAAGGGGGAGGCTTGCAAGCCGAAGAACACCATCCCAACCGTGAAGCACAGGGGTGGCAGCATCATGTTGTGGGGGTGCTTTGCTGCAGGAGGGACTGGTGCACTTCACAAAATAGATGGCATCATGAGGGGGGGAAGGTATGTGGATATATTGAAACAACATCTCAAATGTGTCTTCCAAATGGACAATGACCCCAAGGATACTTCCAAAGTTGTGGCAAAATGGCTTAAGGACAACAAAGTCAAGGTATTGGAGTGGCCATCACAAAGCCCTGACCTCAATCCTATAGAAATGTTGTGGGCAGAACTGAAAAAGCGTGTGCGAGCAAGGAGGCCTACAAAACGGACTCAGTTACACCAGCTCTGTCAGGAGGAATGGGCCATAATTCACCCAACTTATTGTGGGAAGCTTGTAGAAGGCTACCCGAAACGTTTGACCCAGGTTAAACAATTTAAAGGCAATGCTACCAAATACTAATTGAGTGTATGTAAACTTCCGACCCACTAGGAATGTGATGAAAGAAATTAAAGCTGAAATAAATTATTCTCTCTCCTATTATTCTGACATTTCACATTCTTAAAATAAAGTGGTGATCCTAACTGACCTTAAACAGGGAATTTGTACTAGGATTAAATGTCGGGAATTGTGAAAAACTGAGTTTACATGCATTTGGCTAAGGTGTATGTAAACTTCTGACTTCAACTATATATAGAACCCTTTTTATGGATATTTATAGAACCTTTATGGAGATTGGTTCTTTATAGAACCAATCTCAAATTCAAAGGTTCTTTGTAGAAGGAGGAGGAGGAGGAAGAGCAGGAGGAGGAGGAGGATGTTTCTATTCGTGGTGGCTTGCAGCAGGAGAAAAAGAAATGAAATCAAGTCAGATTACAGCAAATCAAGTGATCATTATTTTTTTTACCATTGGTGTCTGTGCATCCATTTGTACATTATACAGAGATTATTCCACCATGCTTATCGTTATTAAAACCTGCATTTTCAAAAGCTTTTATTCTGCTTTAATAGCCATATTATATTGTAAAACTTCTGTAGGTTTTAATGTTGTGTTAATTAACAAGTTGAATCGGGTGTGCTAGCTCTGGAAAGTCAACCGTTCTCAAATGACACAAGGCCATACATGAATCTTTCAGGAGACACCGTCACTGAACGTAGTCATAAATAACATGTACTAGCATAAAACAACAGATTAGATCAACTTAAATGACACTCACTCACCGTCGCACAAAAAGAGCTGTGAACAAACCACGCCCCAAAATATTAGAATGAGACGCTTCTACATTTTAATTATCACTAAAAGAGGAAATAACCATTGACCTCGGCCTAAGCACAGAGCTACTGCAGTGAGAAGTATATTGACCTGGCCACCATAGGCAACATGTGGGATATGACTACACTGAATAACATTACAGCTGATTATACTGACTTGGCCTGGATAGGACTGTATGATAACATTACCAACTGGACTTGGTCATTGGCTAATAGCACTGGTGAGAAAGATCCAAGGTTTCTAAACTGGTGGACTGGTCAACCTGAATAATAAGCATAGCGATCAGCACTGTGTAACGATAAAGAGGAAAATGGGTGTAGTAGAGACTGGAATGATGTGCCCTGTAGTGATCGAAAATCCTTTGTCTGCTATGATGGTCAGGGCCATACACAAACGGTTCCATCAAATCAACAGCAACTGTGGAATGGTTTCCACTATGGAAATTATACATTGTATTGGGACTTGACAGGATTGTGGTTGGGTTTGAATGTCCTGTGACATTTAAGAAATTTCATTTTATTGATCGTTTTACAGTAAGAGTATAATGTTTTTCTCACTGTATACATAAAACAAGCAAAATGTGTGCAGAGGTTTGGTAACAAAATCAAAATACTAAAATTGATGTGTGCAGTGGTTTCTCAAGTGTAATCTGCAAATTGTTGTTAATTTGTGTTGCATTTAATAATTTGTGTAAGCAAATTATGCAATTGGAATTGTTAGTTAGATTACTTGTTATTACTGCATTGCCGGAACTAGAAGCACAAGCATTTCGCTACACTCGCATTAACATCTGCTAACCATGTGTATGTGACAAATAAAATTTGATTTGATTTGATTTATGTAGTTTGTTCAGCTGCTTTGAAGATACTTAATATTTTGAGTAAATGTTTTATATATATTTTTTAAATGTTTCTGCTTCATTACAATGTTGGACAATGATAATATAGCTCAGCCATTTTCAATGAAACAATTGTGTCATCCTTTGAATACTCTGCTCTGTGTCACATGACCCATGGTATAATCCATGCAGCTCATCTATCTACTGGTGAAGGATCTTCATTTGATCAGTCTTTTTCTTTCCTGCACCACAGGAAATGCAGATGGGCTTCATAATTTACATACATTCACTGAAAACCTGCACTAACACATGGTTATATTAACAGTATTGCACTTTTTAGGTGACTAATAGCCTAACCACCCATCAACCAACATTATGGACTAAACGTTCAAATTCTGTTGCTGCAGAATTATTTTGCCGTGGCAATACCAGTCAAATTTAGATCCTACAACTGAATGAATTGTCTTTTACAAATATGGGGCAAGTGCAGATGAATGTCAGCTTCCAGTCTTAATTCCACATTAGTTACAACATGATCCCAAAACCGAGACAGTATGGATGTCCTCAATCCCCATTGGCCATAGATGCCCCATTTTGAATAACCATGGCAACCATGCATCAATCAAGAAGATGGTTTTCCTTTGTTCGCTTCTTAATAGGCCTGACACTTTCCCTTTAGAAAATCAAACCCCCATTTCAAAAGAGTTTGATTGAACGTCGGCAGTTTTAAAGCCACTTTGTCCCTATCATCCTGTTGCTGGTTGTGTAACAGCCCGTGTAAAAGATATATAACTCCAATAAATAACTATTTAAAGATGTGATGAGCTGAGTGAGGGCTAACAACAGGCTGTAAACAGCTAAAAAGCAAAGCTAATGTTAAAGAAAATGTTGCCTTCACTCGTAGTATCTCTTTTCCAATTCTTCCCTTTTTAAGGGTGGGAAGAAGAGTATCTGTCATTCCTCCCAGAACTAAGCTACAAGGATATTCCCTAGGCTTTGGAATGGGATGGGTGCTGTGACCCATCATTCAGGGCGAGTGGGGCAGAGTCCCACAGAGCCCCACATTTTGAGCCCCACATTTTTAGCAAAATATAATAATAACATATATAAATATATATATGTCTTTGGGCTTGCATGTTATTGCATGTATTTTGGCATTAATACGTGTCACATATCAGTTTGCAAACAATGTAAAAAATATATACAGTATATCATTGAGTTAACCTAAAGCCCCATACAAACATGTTTTATTGAGTAAGGCAGCTCCAATATGCAGGTGTTTCAGCCTAGCTCAGTGCTTTCTGTGGTGGTGGAGTAAGCCATCAGAAAATAAACTCAGCAAAAAAAAAGAAACGTCCTCTCATTGTCAACTGCGTTTATTTTCAGCAAACTTAACATGTGTAAATATTTGTATGAACATAACAAGATTCAACAACTGAGAGAAAAACTGAACAAGTTCAACAGACATGTGACTAACAGAAATTGAATAATGTGTCCCTGAACAAAGGGGGGGATCAAAATCAAAGTAACAGTCACTATCTGGTGTGGCCACCAGCTGCATTAAGTACTGCAGTGCATCTCCTCCTCATGGACTGCACTAGATTTGCCAGTTCTTGCTGTGAGATGTTACCCCACTCTTCTACCAAGGCACCTGCAAGTTCCCCATTTATGGGGGGAATGGCCCTAGCCCTCACCCTCCAATCCAACAGGTCCCAGACGTGCTCAGTGGGAGATCCGGGCTCTTCACTGGCCATGGCAGAACACTGACATTCCTGTCTTGCAGGAACTCACGCACAGGATGAGCAGTATGGCTGGTGGCATTGTCATGCTGGAGGGTCATGTCAAGATGAGCCTGCTGGAAGGGTACCAAATGAGGGAGGAGGATGTCTTCCCTGTAACGCACAGTATTGAGATTGTCTGCAATGACAACAAGTTCAGTTCGATGATGCTGTGACACACCTCCCCAGACCATGACGGACCCTCCACCTCCAAATCACTCCCGCTCCAGAGTACAGGCCTCGGTGTAACGCTCATTCCGACCATCACCCCTGGTGAGACAAAACCGCAACTCGTCAGTGAAGAGCACTTTTTGCCAGTCCTGTCTGGTGAGGACCTGCCTTACAACAGGCCTACAAGCCCTCAGTCCAGCCTCTCTCAGCCTATTGTGGACAGTGTAGCACTGATGGAGGGATTGTGCATTCGTGGTGTAACTCGGGCTGTTGTTGTTGCCATCCTGTACCTGTCCTGCAGGTGTGATGCTCGGATGTACCGATCCTCTGCAGGTGTTGTTACACGTGGTCTGCCACAGCGAGGACGATCAGCTGTCCGTCCTGTCTCCCTGTCTTAGGCGTCTCACAGTACGGACATTGCAATGTATTGCCCTGGCCACATCTACAGTCCTCATGCCTCCTTGCAGCATGCCTAAGGCAAGTTCCCGCCGATGAGCAGGGACCGTCTTTCTTTTGGTGTTTTTCAGAGTCAGTAGAAAGGCCTCTTTAGTGTCCTAAGTTTTCATAACTGTGACCTTAATTGCCTACCGTCTTTAAGCTGTTAGTGACTTAACGACCGTTCCACAAGTGCATGTTCATTAATTGTTTATGGTTCATTGAACAAGCATGGGAAACAGTGTTTAAACCCTTTACAATGAAGATCTGTGAAGTTATTTAGATTTTTACAAATTATCTTTGAAAGACAGGGTCCTCAAAAAGGGACGTTCCTTTTTTTGCTTAGTATAGGAGCATTGTGCCGTGATTGGCTCAGTGTTTTGTCACTCAACACTACGTCATCGTGAAGTTTAAGTCCTTAGTAAGGGTAGACATCCAAAATGTCAGCCCTTTGGGTCCTGCCATAGAGTTATATTACAAGTGCCCTTCCAAGAAGGCTCAAGGTCATTGGCCACAGATAAAATGACGTCAAATCAAATGTACAGTAGCTTTGATTGGACTGATCATGTTAACATCTTACTTTCAAAGTCTTAGCTAGCAGTCATCATCATGAATCAAGTCGACAATCTACTGGCAAATCCTTTTTAATCCTTGTCATATGAAGAGAAATGATAGATAAAACGTATCGGTGCTCATCGGCCATAAACATTACACAACAAGTTGGAAATCGCAAATTCAACAATGAGTGGTTTGGAAGTAATCGTGACAGTGGCTAACCGCAAGCATTGCAATTGGGAAGTCGGGAATAAACGAGCTCAGACTGGTAAAATACATTTTGAACGGTCATCCAACTCGGAATTGGACCATCGTACCACCTTCCTGTTCAAGTGAGCACAGCACAACAAGGTGAGTCCATGTCTTATATGCTGTTGCATAAATTATGTAATATGCGAGGAAGATATGTATACTGTACATAAGAAAGTAATACTAAGTGTATGTTGTGTAGTAAACTGTTAGTTGCCCATGTCTCACCCTAATAATTTGGTCTATTTTCACCTCTTAATTTCGCCTATCGTTACTGTTCTGACTCAGTGGTGCACATGTAGCCTATAACCTGTTTTTGAGAAATATCATCGTCTAACATTGTAAGAGTTTTCATTGTCTTCTTATACATGCCCCCTTTATTTATCCTACGGTTCTGACTTGGTGTACAGGGAAAATACTTTAAGAGCAGCCCATGTTCTGCATTCTGTTGCTGTACATTTCAAAAGTGCTGAACACACAGTTATAGTCTTAGCTCGCTCATTAATGTCTTAATCAGAATTACGGAATGCCTCTTATCCCATCATCGTTCCCTTATGCCATAGGTTGTACATCTCGATTGTCAGTAGAAACCACATTTGTTTAAGTCAGCCATATCAGCTATGTTTTTGAAAAAGGCAGTAAACGAGGCTGAATGAATTGTTTCGCTGCCAGACAAGGCTCCGCTGATAGCCAAGTGTAGCAGTGGTAAGGATTCACTCCATTGTGCTGGAGAGAAAGCTCTGCTGTTGGTAGGCCCTAACAGTTTGTGGGCACCGCTTGTCGCCGTTATAGTGCAATTAATGTATTGTTCAGTGTCGTGTTGTGTAGTGGCTTTTGAGTTTGCCCCACCAAGATTTACATGCTAAAATCGCCACTGGATGGGTGTAATGTAGTCTGATGTTGAACAGCAATAACATGACAATATTTAGTCAATTATACTAGTTCATTGATGATGTAGTTTATGTGGGTAATGAGTTTGTGTAATTGGAACAGATATATTGGATAATGTGGGAAGAGAAAGAGGACAGTCACAGTGTCATATACAAGACCATAGTTATACAACAATAATAACTGATTCGTCACAAATAAATATACTGTGGTATCAATGTTTCACTGGGATCTGAGTAGCACTGGGGGAGGGTGCATTGTGACAATCGAACTATGGTGTTAAGGTATGGAAAGATGCTTCCCATATTAGGGCATCCTTATCTAATCAGTGCGGATTTGCTAGTAATCTGCACTACTGCACTCCTTTGAGATTAAATTTCACAGCTATTTCACATGCGTGGGAAGACAGTGCTTATCTTGGTAGAAAGAAATTACATTTGTTTTTTTACGCTCATCCATTGGTAGATAACATGCCACAGAAACATATGGCATTTTAATGTATAAGTGATGAATAGATGAACAGACAGGCAGACCAACGGGTAGACTGAATGACCAACAGACAGACAGAGCTCAGGTCCTGTACCATGTCCGTGGTTCGGTGGCGCTGAAACATTTTTACAGAGAAAGAGAGTGAACGGGGATGTATGATGGAAATGAACAGATTGAAAGCGAGGGAGTACATGCCAGCAGCATACCACCCTGAATCCCACTGTTGGTCTCTGAAGCTAAGCAGGGTCGGTCCTGAGTCTTTCCCTGGATGGGAGACCAGATGCTGCTGGAAGTGGTGTTGGAGGTCCAGTAGGGGGCACTCTTTCTTCAGGTCTAAGGCAATAATAGATGTTTTATTGTCACATACAATGCCATAGGGCAGGTGCCGTCTTTCGGATGGGACATTAAAACGGGTGTCCTGAATCTGTTGTCAATAAAGATCCCATGGCACTTACTGTAAGAGTAGGGGTGTTAACCCTGGTGTCCTGGCTAAATTCCCAATCTGGTCCTCATACCAACATTGCCACCTAACCATCCCCAGCTTCCAATTGGCTCCATCCCCTCTCCTCCCACTGTAACTCTTCCCCAGGTTATTTTATTATTTTTTAATTATAATTTATTTAACTAGGCAAGTCAGTTAAGAACAAATTATTATTTACAATGATGGCCTACCCCGGCCAAACCTGGACGACGCTGGGCCAATTGTGTGCCGCCCTATGGGACTCCCAATCACGGCAGGAGGTGATACAGCCTGGATTCAAACCAGGGACTGTAGTGATGCCTTTTGCACTGAGATGCAATGCCTTAGACCACTGCGACACTCGGGAGCCAAGTTGTTGCTGTAAAATATATGTTCTCAGTCAATTTACCTGGTAAAATAAAGGGAAACTTTAAACTTCGAGAGAGAGAGAGAGAAAGAGAGATACTGTAAAGGGAGAGGGAGTGAGGCTGCCTGGGCTGGGTGATGGGGGCCAGCAGGCTGCAGGAATGCTCTGCATGCCTGTCCTCTGAATGACCCCTCCTCCCTGGAGTGTGGGAGATACTGGGTAATTAGCTTCCTTTAACACTGGAGCTATGGTCCCGTGAATGGGGTTAGCAGTGGCATTGAGGGAAACTATTAAGTGTATTTACCGTGTAAAAAACTCATTCTAATATTTTAATATTTATTCTCTCAGTCAACCCCCCCATTAGGTTTATATACATTCCCAGTTGATATTTCTGAGTTAATCCCCCACTCCTTCTATTTTCTTTGGTTTCATTTCCAGTTGATGTACGCAGCAGTTGGTGCTGTTATGTTGAAATTTAGCAGATTCCCCCCCCCCATCTTGATGGCCTACTTTATCTCTCCTGCACTAAATTTAATTATGGTGCTCTCTAGCAGTGATTTTGTCTTCCTTATGTCAGGAATGAGAAATGGAAGAAGACATGGATTAAGAAAAATGGAAGCTAAAGAGTATCGATTTTCCAGAGACATGGTAGTTTAGATAACAAAATGCTAATACTGTGACATCCTCCATATTAGTTTAATTTTAGACTCCTGTCATTTTATTGAATTCCGAGCGTCCCTTTAAAAGCGACAGTTGAAGTGGCCTTTTCTGACAGTTACAGGTTCTAAATTTGCTTTAACCACCTTTTTGCATTAAAAAAACACGCATTGTCAGGGAAAATATATTTAAAAAGTTAAAAACAACTACGCAAATCAGCTTTAAAGTTACACACTGTGAGATGCATAATAATGTTAAGGTTTTGCCAAAGGTGTGCAGTCTTTTTGGTTAGGAAAGGCAGTGATGCTACTCTCATTGAACTGTTTAACGTGTCATATCTGTCCTTTGAAATCAAGGGGTATAATTATTCAGTTTAAATGAATGGAAATCTTACAGACTGGGGCTTTAAGGTTCCTTATCTGAGAATGCCTTGTTATTTGAGGTTTTACTTAAAGCAGAGGAATTCTACATGTTTCAAATTAGAATCAACATACCTATACAGACCTTTCCTTTCTATTTCATTCCATCACTATCTTTAGCTCAAAGCTCTATCATTTTCTTATCATATATTTTCTGCTGATGTGAGAGCTTAGAGAATGGCCTTTGAAGTCTTTGTTATAACACTGTTCAATATTTGAACTGCTTATCTATCTCACCCACCCAAGATTTACATTGTAGTTCCATTTTTAGGTATAGATGACACATTTGGCTTTACTGTGGAAAAAAGAGTAGGGCCTAGGTCATTAATATTAGGCCTACTTTCCAGATATGAAAGACAGCCTAACTTCCACTTATTCAGATGTAGATGGTTGCTAGATTGCTTACATTTAGAAAGTATGTTTTTCCAAGTATCTATTTTATTTGATTCGTTTCTGTTCTGTTCTATTTCATTGTGTTCTATCGTATCAGACTTATAAAATACATGCCATTTCTACTGCCAGTAAAAAGTGTGAAATCAATGAAGAAGTCAGAATTCTACAACTTGCTCGCACACTGTATTTCTTCCACCATCTGACCTAACATTCTACCCAACATTCTACCCAAGCGCGCACAAAATATTGACGTCCATCACGTCTGGTGAGGGAATCCTTGTACTTGGTGATGTCAGACAGTGTTTGGGTCATTTGAAGGTTAGCGGCCGCCAAAAAGGTTCATGGAAAGTTCACCAGCATATATTAGGTAATTCAATCGGTCCCTGTGACATAACTAGTATGAAGTGGTTGTGTAGAGACAGCGTAACCCATTCGTCAATAAATGGGAGCTAAGAACTCCAAAACAAACGTTGTTATGTAAAATAGCCTACTATTCTGTTGTATCGGGTTTTCACAAGCTATTTTGCTGTGCTCCCTGCGCGAGATGGACGCACATTTTTTTTGATAAATGCGTCGATGGAAATCTTCTCGCGCATACAGCTGTAGATATTTTTTTGCATCGACTCAAATTAATAAAATATAATTTTGGTCAATTACAAACTTTTAACAAAAATGTCCATCATACGCTTGACTGAGAGGGAAAACAGAATCCTACTCGGGTGTGCGAATTAAGGACAGTTGCATTCCATTGGTTCCATTTTTACATGTCATTAGATCCTGACGCGTCTTGATAAGGACTCGGCCTTACGCCTATGTTATTAAAAAAACATGTTTGACTATATGGATTTTCTCGCAGTTGGTCCAGGAGAAACGCTGGACTTCTATACTGCAAGTCCTTGTATGCTCCAGGAACCATCTGTAACCGCATGCTTCACTGGACTAACAGAAACGGATTGGCAAATTCATCGGATCGCGCAATGTAGGTGAAGCTTTATTTTTATTTGGTCTATTTGAGGATGGAAGTAATTATCCCTCACTTGCCAACTGTTTTACTCTACACTAAATCGAAATATTTGTTGTGATCATGTTACACCAGGAAATACTGAACGTGGGACTTGACATGATACATCCAGTTGTATCTTCTTCTCACACCTTTGATGCACTGTTTATAATATAGCCTATTCCTTGCGTCAATTGTTCGTACATTGTAGCCTGAACTGTTCGCTGTGCAGTCCTGTGTCATTGCGTATTTAATCCAAAGACAATGTAACATATTTATTTAGGTCATGTTGCATGCAGGCTACCATCTTTTTTTCAGAGGCTGTAGTTCGAAGGCATTTCTTCATATATCTTTCTGAATATGTCATTGATGTCATATATCTAGTTCAAATGAACTAAAATTATAATATGATTTCAGATATAGGGCTTACATCAAATTCAATATATAAGCCTGCACAGTAAAATCAAGCTTAAACTAAAAAATAACACACAACAGCATTTATGTAGGCCTACACATGAAAGTTTATGTTAAAGGCGCAATCTTCAATATTACTGTTTTTTATGGTAATTTCAGTTAATGATACCCATTGAATCTTGAAGAATAACTTACAAATGCCTAATGCATTTAGTACAGGTGTATTACACCACTATAACCCAAAATATAAGGTTTCTTTTTTTTACTTTTACGTTTGTAAATAATGCCTTTGTAAACGATAAATAGCTTCAAAATATGTTTAAAACTATAATGTTGATATAACTGTTAGTCCTTGCATCCATAGCTTCATTGATAATTGGACTGTGGTTACTTTTCTCCAGCCCGATCCCTCAGCTTTATAGCAAACCAAGTGACACGGCTGCCATTTGGCTGAAAAGGGAATGACAGATTGTGTCTTTAAAGCTTTGGAATAGGGTCAATATTGTTGTTATTTTACATGTGCACATTGTTTGCTTTGTTGCAACTGTTGATTGCATTTATTTAATATTCGTAAGCCTACCTCCTAGTTTATGGAATGAATTCACCGTTGTGCACATTGTTTGCTTTGTTGCAACTGTTGATTGCATTTATTTAATATTCGTAAGCCTACCTCCTAGTTTATGGAATGAATTCACCGTTGTGCAATCAATCAGTATACTTACTTGTTATCCTAAATCAATAATACATGGATTATTACTGTGAACCCATTGATAATGAATTGGCCATAAAATCTGCACTCTTATTTGACTCTGTTGTCACCTACTACACTCACTGTTCCTCTTTATTCTATTATTTGTTTAACTAGGCGTGTCAGTCAAGAACAAATTCTTATTTACAATGACGGCCTACCCCGGCCAAACCCGTACGACGCTGGGCCAATTCTGCCACACCCTATGGGACTCCTAATCACGGGCAGTTGTGATACAGCCTGGAGTCGAACCAGGGTCTGTAGTGACACCTCTAGCACTGAGAAGCAGTGTCTTAGGCCGCTGCGCCACTCGGGAGCCCATTTCCTCAACTTGTTGTTGATATTTACAGATCAGATTAGGAAGTCAAATTCCATTCAGATACCTTTGGTTCCTCTATCTGATGGTTGATCTAGCTGTCTCTTCTGAGGTTTTCATTTAGCCTAACACCAGTGTGCTTCTGACAGTCAGTCTCAAGGGCTTCACAGGACATTATGTTCCTTATAAATTATATGCGATATCAAAGGCGTATCGAAGGCAGCACCAAAGCCTGTTACAACATTAGACCTTCTCTGGCAGCGCTCAGTGTTTTGAGATGGAGGAGCATGTCGACCGAAGCCCAGCCAATGTGGTCAGTGGTCAGGACGGTCACTGGGGGTCACCGAGGGTTCGTTGGACGGTCACCAACAGGAGGTCAGACGAGACCCAGACTGCTTGGCTTGTCTCCCTCACAGCATAGTAGTTGTTGGGAAACTCTGCAAGCAAAGCCTAATAATATATTTACCTTATTCATCACTTAGGCTATTCTATAAGCACATTAATGTTGTATGAGCCAGTGATGATATCCTAATAACTATAATTATTGTTCCTGTTTACATGTTGAGTAGCCTACTCAGAACCACAGACATTTCCTCACCACAGATTGCCTTTACTTTCAGCATCTAGCCCCAAAAGTCCCCCAAAAGACCTCAGTTGAGAGTGTGACAGCATTGTGATAGTATTGTGATAGCATTGTGATAGTATTGTGATAGCATTGTGATAGTATTGTGATAGCATTGTGATAGTATTGTGATAGCATTGTGATAGTATTGTGATAGTATTGTGATAGTATTGTGATAGCATTGTGATAGTATTGTGATAGCATTGTGATAGTATTGTGATAGCATTGTGATAGTATTATGATAGCGTGCAGAGAAAGTGACTTTCCTTTGACATAGTGGAAGCAGATCGTGGCACACATCTTAAAACCTTATTCTTTACCAGTTTCTCTCTTAAATATTGGTGAGCGCCTCCCTCCCCATTCCAAACCAAACGAGTCTAGCTTAATATTCCACTGCTTCATCCTCAGTCAGTTGATCTTGTGGCATCCTCCGCCATTGTTTTGCAGTGGAGAGAATACTTGCTAATGGGTGTGTTCTCTTGTTTGACCCGGCGAGGGTAGGTTCAACTGGAGGTCATGGGTTCAAGGGGATGGATATAAGCACTCTTTCTATTTGTGTCCCCTCAATTTGGCTTTTTAAGTTATCTGTCACTGGCCCTGTGTGCTTTAACGGTGGAGGCGATAAGAAGCCAGCAGGGATGCTTGCCCTGTGGCAGTGGAGGCGATAAGAAGCCAGCGGGGATGCTTGCCCTGTGGCAGTGGAGGCGATAAGAAGCCAGCGGGGATGCTTGCCCTGTGGCAGTGGAGGCGATAAGAAGCCAGCGGGGATGCTTGCCCTGTGGCAGTGGAGGCGATAAGAAGCCAGCGGGGATGCTTGCCCTGTGGCAGTGGAGGCGATAAGAAGCCAGTGGGGATGCTTGCCCTGTGGCAGTGGAGGCGATAAGAAGCCAGCGGGGATGCTTGTCCTGTGGCAGTGGAGGCGATAAGAAGCCAGCGGGGATGCTTGCCCTGTGGCAGTGGAGGCGATAAGAAGCCAGCGGGGATGCTTGCCCTGTGGCAGTGGAGGCGATAAGAAGCCAGCGGGGATGCTTGCCCTGTGGCAGTGGAGGCGATAAGAAGCCAGCGGGGATGCTTGCCCTGTGGCAGTGGAGGCGATAAGAAGCCAGCGGGGATGCTTGCCCTGTGGCAGTGGAGGCTCTCTATAAAACTGAACAGATGTCTTAAGAGTGTCTGCTGTCGTCATTTTCCCACAAAGTATGGCATTGGAATAGTATGACTGTATCTTGCCTCTTCTTCACCCTTGCACTCTCTGTGAAAAGGACGACACAGCAATCTTAAAAGAATAGCGGAACATTATCTCAGTCAGATACGCCGATCAACACAAGGCCTCAACATGTCCTTGGGAACACAAGTGGACTTGGAACCACGGGCTGACATTAGATATGTTTTCAACTCATCTGCATTAAATTCGTGAGTCAATTTCCATAGAGATAGTTCTACTGCTGAGTCACTCAGTACAATGTTTACTGGCCATAGAAAATTAGTACTTGTTCTCCGATGAAAGATGCCCAAGCACTTTTCTGTTTGGTAAAAAAAAAGAAAAGAAAGATTGAACGCTATGTTCCGTAGTCGCTTTGCAGAATGTTTACTGACCATAGAAATAACTATTGGTCCTCGAATAAAAGAGGAGGCCCAAAGACATAATCCAATATGTTTGACATTTCAACAGTTTTTAGGGATTTAATACTGTTTTACTTCAACACATTACTGTTTGAAGAACATGAAGCTACATACATTTGTTGTATGACTGCATTTTCAGCAGCTGCAATTGGAATTTTCTCCTTCACCCAGCTTTGTCCGAATATTACTTTTCTCTCCTCCTTGTCTTCACGTTAGAGAATTTTGCGAATTAAAGTGACAGAAAAATGATGAAAACTCAGACACAGCTTATGATAGAAAGACGATAAGGAAAGGAGGCCATTTCAGAGTTTATACAGTGGCAGCCCTCATCTCACTCCCAACACTCAGTGCCTGTCTTTCTTCCCAGCGCCTCATCATCCCTCTCTCCCTCTCTTCCTTCCTCCCTCCCTCTCTCCCTCTCTCCCTTTATCCCTCCTGTGTGTCAGCAGCTGTGGAAACGCAGAGCTCCAGCTCAGAGGACCTGTTCGCCAGTCCTCTCTCACCTCCGCCCCCTCCTCGCACCTACAAACCCTGCTTCGTGTGCCAAGACAAGTCTTCAGGCTACCACTATGGCGTCAGTGCTTGTGAGGGCTGTAAGGTAAGGGGCCAGACTGATCATGTACATATCCCAAGAAACACATCTGACTGCTCAAATGATGCATAATTCCACTTTTTTTTTATCAGCGGTTTCAACGTGTTCACCATGTTCATTTCTACTTTGGAGTTCAATCCCAGGTCTAATTACCTGTGATATGGATAATGGATATGTAAAGGAAGGAACTGCAACAAGCACCACACACACACAAACACACACACACACACACACACACACACACACACACACACACACACACACACACACACACACACACACACACACACACACACACACACACACACACACACACACACACACACACACGCACACAATTCCCACTATTCTCTGGGGTTCTTAAATGTCCCCCCCTCTACCACTCTTTGATGGTCCTTGGCAGTGAGCTGTAGTGAGCAGGTGTAACACAATTGTTCATGAAAGTTAGGCCGATTGGCCCTCCGCTTGCGATGAACGCTCGGGCAACAGAATACTCCACAAAGAGAAGGTAAATAATTGATGGGCAGCACAGTGAACAAGACCAAGAGCGTGGAGGAGACCATGACTACAGATGACATTCTCTCCTCAGCGTCTTTCAGAGCAAGATGAAAGGCAATGGTCCTAATTATAGATTAAGTGTGAGATCACATCTGTGTTAGAGACGAGAAGTGGCGTTAGTTACAGAGTCGTCTCGCTGACTGTTTAGTGCAGAAAGTGAGCATGGAGCTCATCTCTCTCATCACCTTCACAAGCCTGCCCCTGGAGCAGCATGAAAGAGATTTGTCGATTGTTCGTCTTCTCAACCGTAGCAAGTCGAAAGTGGAAATGGCATACTTCAGAAATATCAGTTGGTGTCTGTTGATACACGTGTCGATCTGACCTGGCATATCTATTTAGATAAAAAATAAATATATATATATATTTTAACTGTAAAATAAATAAAGCGTATAGATGTATTTACATTTTTATTGAACCTTTATTTAACTAGGCAAGTCAGCTAAGAACAAATTCTTATTTACAATGACGGCCTACCAAAAGGCAAAAGGCCTCCTGCGGGGACGGGGGCCTGGGGTTACCCAGAAGTAACCCAAATTACAATATAACTATGTAACGTTACTCAACCTACTGTATTTAACCCTAAAGAGTAGACTCAAGACCACCTAGGGACTGTTTGACTGCCGTGTTTACCCAGAGCAAACACGAGTATCACTAAAGGGCCTGAATCTTGGCCCTGATAAAACAGCTCATGTGTCGGGATCACACAGCACCAGTCAATACTATCGACTGACTATGGACAGGCGTCAGACACAACACGTGTGGTGTTACCCTGCTACACCCTACACTATTGATGTGTTTCACAACATGATTCCGGTTCCATTTGGCCTGTGTTTTTTTTCTTCCTCTAATTTCATTGTGATTGTGTGATAACAGTCATTCATTAGGTATAAGGTATAATTAGGTATTATTAGGTATAATTTACAAGTCGTTTTTTTTCTTCTTTGCATATGGAAAACACATGTTGATGTTAAAGGGGTACTTGGGGATTTTGGCAATGAGGCCCTTTATCTGCATCCCCAGAGTCAGATGAAATCGTGGATACCAAAATTCCCGAAGTGTCCCTTTAACGTCCTCATTTTAGAAGGATATATGTATTCAGAGGGTGATGTAATAACACTACCACCTCCAAAGTCATTCGAGCTCCTTTCAGACGTCTATAGAATGTTAACTGCTGGTAGCTGAAAGTACAAGGGAGATGTCTTCTCTATTGAAAACCTATTATTATCCTTTCCGTTGGTGCCTCCCAGGGTTTCTTCCGTAGAAGTGTCCAGAAGAACATGGTTTACACGTGCCACCGGGACAGTAACTGCATCATCAATAAGATCACCAGGAACCGCTGTCAGTACTGCCGGCTACAGAGGTGCTTCGCCGCGGGCATGTCCAAGGAGTGTAAGTGTCAATAATATTTCAGAGTGTCTCCATTCAACCACTGAAGAGCAACATTTCTAAACAACGTCCAACTCCTCTGTGATATACGCCAAAACTGCAAAACACTGCTATGCAACATTCCCAAACTTTTTCATAAAACTCTTACCCAAAGCACTCAGTGCCTTCAGAAAGTGTTCACACCCCTTGACCTTTTCCACGTTTTGGTGTGTTACAAATTGGGATTAAAATTGATTGTGACAATATGTAACTTTTGGGCGAGCCGACCAAATTCACTTAGAAATATGGGTTCTAGATCTATCATTCCACTTGAAAGCAATTCTAAGTGGTAGATCTGTTCTATGTGTGCTATTTCTATGCGTCCCGTTCTTAAGTTTTGTTTGTGTGTCTTTTACTTTGGGTTTTGTACACCAGCGTCAGACAGCTGAACAAAAAATATTTTTGGTTATGTAAAATATATTTCACAGCGGTTTAGACGGTTCAATGATTCTCTACACTATACTATCTTATTTTGTCACACAAACTGAAATTAGGCAAACTATTAGAGTTCTAGCAACCAGGAAATGGAATATCGATTTCTACATAGTGCACCTTTAAATGTCACTTTTTGTCAACAATCTACACAAAATACAGTGAAATGTTGAAGTGGAAGAAAAATTATAGATATATTTTTTTACTTAATGGAAAATAAAACGCTCGTATATTTTGATTAGATAAGTATTCAACACCCAGTGTCAATACATGTTAGAATCACCTTTGGCAGCGATTACAGAGTCTTTCTGGGTAATTTGACTTAAATTGGCTTGAAGATCTATGGCAAGACTTGAAAATGTCTGTCTGACAATGATCAACATCCAACTTGACAGAGCTTGAAGAATTTAAAAAAGAATGTGAAAATATTGTACAGTCCACGTTTGCAAAGCTCTTAGAGACTGTTTTGAAATATTTTTTATTCTGTACAGGCTTCCTTCTTTTCACTCCGACATGTAGGTTAGTATTGTGGAGTAACTACAATGTTGTTGATCCATCCTCAGTTTTCTCCAAGCAGCGCCATTTAACTCTGTACCTGGTTTAAAATCCCCATAAGCCTCACGGTGAAATCCCTGAGCGCTTTCCTTCCTCTCCGTCAACTCCGTCAAGGACGCCTGTATCTTTGCAGTGACTGGGTGTATTGATTCATCCAAAGTGTAATGAATAACTTCACTATGCTCAAAGGGATATTCAATGTCTGCTTCTTTTTTTTTTTTTTTACCCATCTACCAATAGGTGCCCTTTGCAAGGTATTGGAAAACCTCCCTGGTCTTTGTGGTTGAATCTGTGCTTGAAATTCAGTGCTCGACTTAGAGACCTTACAGATAATTGTAATGTGTTGGGTAAAGAGATGAGGTAGTCATTCAAAAAATCATGTTAAACACCATTATTGCACACAGAGTTAGTTTTAACTCAACAAAATGTGGAAAATGTCAAAGGGTGTGAAACGTTTCTGAAGGCACTGTACCTAAAAACCTGTCTAAAAAAAACCTGTCTGCTGTCCGAACGTTTTCCAAGAAAATGAATTCCACCTCCGCTGTCCAAACACATGACAGCACTTCAAACACCATTTCCCAGAAGGAGCACTGACCCAGATACAATCTCTGTTGTGGGTAGGGGGATGGTGTCATGGTGATGGATGCCTGCTATTCTGAATGTCATTCATCCCTTCTACCCAGCATGTCAGCATTACATAAATCTATCAGCACATGTATCAGCCTTGTGGCCATGTGGCTAGTATGTAACGGCTACTACTACTACTGCTGCTCCATCGTCTGCCGCTCTCACTGATTGGTGTGTGAATGCAGCCCAGAGTGAAGGGTTTACACAGTGATTGCAGGAAGTAGGGCAGACTAGAGTAGATTATCCATTGACTGCACAGATCCGTCCGAGGCGTGCGTCTGTCTGAGGAGAAAGTGCATAAAGAGGTATCTCTCCCTGAGATCCGGCTCAGTAAAACGAGTGGCCTGTGTTCAAAACCAATGGTCGAAGTACGTTGACGTGATTTATAGATCAGTTGGAAGGCAACGTGATTATTCTTTTACATGACTTACACACTCATTGGTAAATGTGCACGGCTTGTTTAGAAAAATATGGCCATTTAACAGACTCTTTGCTGTTAACACCTACTATATATTCGGCAGGTGTTGCCCACAAGGGAAATCACACCAGAGGTATTGTGTTACAAGCGCCACGATCCAACCAACTTAGCTATTGCAACCAATTCAATTTCATTTTCATTTTCTTCTGGAGTTATCTCCGTTCATATTTCATCCTCTCTTCCCAGCTGTCAGGAATGACCGGAGCAAGAAGAAGGAGAAGAATGAGACTCCCAAGATGACCATCATCGAGACATATGAGCTGACAGCGGAACTGGGCGGTGTAGTGGATAATATCTGTAGGGCTCATAGAGAGACATTCCCTTCCCTCTGCCAGTTGGGCAAATACACTACAGTGAGTAACAGCCACTGCCGGGTTGGCACCATAGACTCAAATGACATGCGTCATGGATAGTGTTCCATTTAAGCCTGTCTCTGTTGACGCTCAGAAGCACTATCCCTGTACCAAAGTCCATTCATCTAAATTAATCATTCTGGTTGTATTGTTGGGATAATACTCGGAACTAATTGCTCTCTCTCTCTCTCTCTCTCTATATATATATATATATATATACAGTGGGGCAAAAAAGTATTTAGTCAGCCACCAATTGTGCAAGTTCTACCACTTAAAAAGATGAGAGAGGCCTGTAATTTTCATCATAGGTACACTTCAACTATGACAGACAAAATGAGAAAGAAAAATCCAGAAAATCCCATTGTAGGATTTTTAATGAATTTATTTGCAAATTATGTTGGAAAATAAGTATTTGGTCACCTACAAACAAGCAAGATTTCTGGCTCTCACAGACCTGTAACTTCTTCTTTAAGAGGCTCCTCTGTCCTCCACTCGTTACCTGTATTAATGGCACCTGTTTGAACTTGTTATCAGTATAAAAGACACCTGTCCACAACAGTCACACTCCAAACTTCACTATGGCCAAGACCAAAGAGCTGTAAAAGGACACCAGAAACACAATTGTAGACCTGCACCAGGCTGGGAAGACTGAATCTGCAATAGGTAAGCAGCTTGGTTTGAAGAAATCAACTGTTGGAGCAATTATTAGGAAGTGGAAGACATACAAGACCACTGATAATCTCCCTCAATCTGGGGCTCCACGCAAGATCTCACCCCGTGGGGTCAAAATTATCACAAGAATGGTGAGCAAAAATCCCAGAACCACACGGGGGGACCTAGTGACTGACCTGCAGAGAGCTGGGACCAAAGTAACAAAGCCTACCATCAGTAACACATTACACCGCCAGGGACTCAAATCCTGCAGTGCCAGACGTGTCCCCCTGCTTAACTCCAGGCCCGTCTGAAGTTTTCTAGAGAGCATTTGGATGATCCAGAAGAAGATTGGGAGAATGTCATATGGTCAGATGAAACCAAAATATAACTTTTAAAAAACTACTTGTCGTGTTTGGAGGACAAAGAATGCTGAGTTGCATCCAAAGAACACCATACCTACTGTGAAGCATGGGGGTGGAAACATCATGCTTTGGGGCTGTTTTTCTGCAAAGGGACCAGGACGACTGATCCGTGTAAAGGAAAGAATGAATGGGGCCATGTATCGTGAGATTTTGAGTGAAAACCTCCTTCCATCAGCAAGGGCATTGAAGATGAAACGTGTCTTTCAGCATGACAATGATCCCAAACACACCGCCCGGGCAACGAAGGAGTGGCTTCGTAAGAAGCATTTCAAGTTCCTGGAGTGGCTTAGCCAGTCTCCAGATCTCAACCCCATAGAAAATCTTTGGAGGGAGTTGAAAGTCCGTATTGACCAGCAACAGCCCCAAAACATCACTGCTCTAGAGGAGATCTGCATGGAGGAATGGGCCAAAATACCAGCAACAGTGTGTGAAAACCTTGTGAAGACTTACAGAAAACGTTTGACCTCACATATGGGAGTTTATCAACATTTGATTTGTTTTTGATTTCTATGTGGGTCTGTTTAATCTGAGGTAAAAATGTGTCTCTAATATGGTCATACATTGGGCAGGAGGTTAGGAAGTGCAGCTCAGTTTCCACCTCATTTTGTGGGCAGTGTGCACTTAGCCTGTCTTCTCTTGAGAGCGAGGTCTGCCTTTCTCAATAGCAAGGCTATGCTCACTGAGTCCGTACATAGTCAAAGATTGCCTTCATTTTTGGTCAGTCACAGTGGTCAGGTATTCTGCCACTGTGCACTCTCTGTTTAGGGCCAAATAGCATTCTAGTTTGCACAGTTTTTTTTGTAAATTCTTTCCAATGTGTCAAGTAATTCTCTTTTTGTTTTCTCGTGATTTTCTCTCTTCATCCCATCCCTCTCTCTCTGCCCACCCCCTTCTCTCTCCCTCCCCCCCTCTATCTATCCCCCTATTCTCTATCTCTCATCTCTCCTTTACCCTTCCCCTCCTCTCTCTGCCCCCCTTCTCTCTCCCTCCCTCTATCTATCCCCTCTATTCTCTATCTCTCATCTCTCCTTTACCCCCCCTCCCTCTCTCTGTAGAACTCAAGCTCAGACACTAGGATCCAGTTGGACCTGGGGCTGTGGGATAAGTTCAGTGAGCTGGCCACCAAATGTATCATCAAGGTTGTGGAGTTTGCCAAACGGGTTCCTGGCTTCACCGGCCTGACTATAACTGACCAGATCACCCTCCTCAAAGCGGCCTGTCTGGACATTCTGGTGAGCGGTGTGTGTGTGTGTGTGTACTGTACGTTTGTGTGTATATACTGTATGCGTGAGGGGATATATATGTGTGTGTACGTCCACATCTCCAAAGCACATCTCGGACCTCATCAACTGGGCTGTGTGGTGTTAGAAGGGTTCAGCCACAGTGTGCTGTTTGGTGCAGACACTATGGATCTGCTGTCACATTGTCTCAGCATATGTTTATGCTGAAGACAGACACAGTGGTGGTGGGTTCAGACAGAGTGTTACCGCTGAAGGCATGTTTTATTCTCTTTCATCTCCCCATATCTTCTGGTTTTCATTGTCAACTCTGTGCACCATCAAAGGTTGGTAGATTCTCACTAGCTGCACCATGGTGATTCACTCATGGCTTTATTTTCTCGATGGGAACTCTTTAATCTGAAATCAAAGCGTTATCATGTTTATTTTACATTACTGAGGTGGTTTCTAATGAGGCGTGCAGGGATAATTACTGTGCAGATTGACCTCTATCTCTCTCTACCTGATCCCTCTATCTGTATCTCTCTCAACCTGATCTGTCTATCTCTTTCTCTATCTCACTCTACCTGATCCCTCTCTCTTTCTATATCTCTCTCTCCCTGATCTTTCTCTCTATCTCTCTCTACCTGATCCCTCTATCTCTCTCGCTACATGATCCCTCTCTCTTTCTCATCTGTCTCTTTTTCTATCTCTCTCTTTACCTGATCCCCCTCTCTCTATCTCTCTCTCTACCTGATCCCTATCTCTATCTCTTGACCTGATCTGTCTATCTCTATCTCTCTCGACCTGATCTGTCTATCTCTTTCTCTATCTCTCTCAACCTGATCTGTCTATCTCTTTCTCTATCTCTCTTGTCGTGTCTTTGGCTATGCCGGATTAAGTAATATTACATTCTATTCTATAAATTAATTTCTCCGTAATTAATATCACCTGATTGAGCTAATCATGTAAATGTAATTAACTAGAGAGCCGGGCACCACAAAATAATATTTATAGAGTTGTTATCTTCTGAATAAACTCTTAAAGACCTAGTAATATTTTACATCAATAGCAGTCAACATTAATCCTCACCTTAATTCAGTCTCATCTGAAAGTTGTAAATTCTTGGTTATCTGCACGAACCCTGGCTCACAAGTTGAATCAGCAATACAAAATTGGGTTTCATTATTTATTCACTAAATACCTAACTAATCACACAGAATTACACATACACATAATTAAATCATAACTTGATTACAAATTACGTCATAAAGGAAAACGTCCCTAGCGGGCGGAACAGATATGACAGCTTGTTACACAAAAGAAAAGTGGCTGGGTTTGAGTGAAAGAGCGGGAAGACTGAGGAACAAAGGGAAAAAGCTGTGCTATCGTAAATACAGTGTTTTATGCATTCTAAATTACCGCCCATTTGGAAAAGGAAAATGCAATAAATATTTACTCTGAGCTGCGCTTCGGTAGGTTGGTGGTAGATGGAGGGTTGTGTTGCCAAACCGAGTCCTTTGAAGAATGTCTCTGGTTGTCAATTGGATACATTGTAGTAATGTCGTTGGGTGATAGACGGGATACTCTGTCTGTTCCTTCCTAACCCTCGTTGCATCTGCTGTTGCTAACTCAACGGCTAGGAGGTATCACTTCGGTAGTGAATAAGAGTTCAAAGTTCATACCATTTGCAACCAAAGCTCACGCTGATGTTGGCTTTGTTCTGTAGTTATTATCTGAACCATTCTGACATAGGACCGTCGTCTTACATCCTCGGAACAGGAAGTTATATTGTCGTCAAGGGCTTATATAGGAAGGGAGAGGAGGACGTGTTTGAAAAGTTTTTTAGCCCATGTCCCTTCACAGGGGCGGGGCCACTGATTGAGCAGCCCTATCTTATGAAAACCCAAATCTCTCATTTTAGAAGCTAACATCAGATTTCATCCCATCACAAATAATTTCATATTCAAACATTTAAATTGAACAACAATTCCATGTGAATCCGATAACTCTGATGTGTAGACTTTCCACTGTAGAGTTTATGTCATCTGATCATTGATGAGAATGTCTCAGATGACAACCGAACTGACATCATATTCATTAAGTACCACCGCATATGTTCCATTGGTCGGATTACCAGAATATAGTTCATTTCCCCTCACCTTCTGATGTTCCCAGAATCTCTATGTTAACCAAGGGTTTTGCAAATGTAACCTCAGTAGGGTAGAGAGAGGAAAAAGGGGGGAAGAGGTATTTATGACTGTCATAAACCTACCCCCCAGGCCAACGTCATGACACTCTCTACCTGATCTGTCTTTCTCTATCTCTCTCGACCTGATCTGTCAATCTCTTTCTCTATCTCTCTCTACCCGATCCCTCTGTCTTTCTCTCTCTCTCTCTCGACTTGATCTGTCTCTCGTTCTCTAGCTCTCTCTACCTGATCCCTTTATCTCTTCTCTATCTCTCTACCGTATCCCTCTTTCTCTATTTCTCTTTCAACCTGATCTGTCTCTCTTTTTCTATCTCTCTCTCGACTTGATCCTTCTATCTCTTTCTCAATCTCTCTTGACCTGATCCCTCTATCTTTCTCTACCTGGTATGTCTATCTCTATCTCTCTCAACCTGATCTCTCGCTCTATATTTTCTTATGCAGACTCCATATAGGTATGTGTTTTACCCCTATACTTCCCTCTCTCTCTCTCGCTCTCTTTTTCTCTTTGCCTGAACTGTCTTTCATGTCTTTTAGTATTTTAATTTCCATCCCCCTCTTCTTGAACATGCATCTCACCATTACCCTTTTCTATACTGAGTATACTGTCCCTTTCTATACTTTCTGTACTCCCCCTCATGTCCCCTCTGTCTCCTGTAGATTCTGCGGATCTGTACGAGGTACACTCCTGACCAGGACACTATGACCTTCTCAGACGGGCTGACCTTGACCCGTACACAGATCCACAACGCTGGCTTTGGCCCGCTCACAGACCAGGTGTTCACCTTCGCCGGCCAGCTGCTGCCCTTGGAGATGGATGACACAGAAAGTGGCCTACTCAGCGCCATCTGCCTGGTGTCTGGAGGTACTGCAACTAGCCATAGCTGCAGTACAGGCAGAAAGTTCACGTTCCATATAAAACAATCTTTTTTGTTGTTTTATGAATGAATGTACTTTTAGTATTTACTCCAATAAATGAACCGCATTGTCGTGTTTGTGTATCGATACATATAGGCCATGTAGAGTAGTCACACAAACAAAATAGATGAGCTGAATTAGCAGATGAATGATGTGTCGGTGTCACACGGACAATGTTTCTCCTGTGTCAGACCGCCAGGACCTGGAGGAGCCGTCTAAGGTGGAGGTCCTGCAAGAGCCCTTACTGGAGGCCTTGAAGATCTACTCCCGTAAACGCCGGCCCAGCATGCCCCTTATGTTCCCCAAGGTCCTCATGAAGATAACCGACCTGCGCAGCATCAGCGCCAAAGGTTAGAGGTCAACTCCCTATTGGCCATGACACTTACTTTGGCCTGAACTTACAAACTTCTTGGCTTGGCTTCATGACTGTTATAACCAGGTGTTATGGCATACTGTGATTTTACAACACCAGTGAACATCCAACCACATCCAAGGCTAATTTAAGGATGTAGAGTAAAGAGAAAAGTAGAAAATCGGGTGACCTGTGGAGGTCAGTGTGGGCAACAAGTATAGTCAGTGTAAAAACCCTTTCAGACATGCTGGGTGGAGGTGGGATAAATAGGGAAATGAAAGGAAATCTGCCTCTGATGGGAGTGATATGGTTAAGCGATATAGTTAAGAGACACTTCGAACACTCTATAAAGTGTCATTGACATTTTCCCTTCTAATTACACAGGAGCTGAGCGCGTGGTGACGTTGAAGATGGAGATCCCAGGTTCCATGCCTCCTCTTATCCAGGAGATGCTGGAGGAGATGGAGAACCTGCAGAAGCAGTCAGAGGAGGAGCAGAGAGCAGACAAGAACATCACACCCACACACACACACACACCATGTCCACACAGTACATAGACACTGGCCTGTTTGCTTGAAAACCTTACGAGAAAGAAAATATATACCTCCAATGGGATGTCCCGGAAAGGAAATGATGAGGATGGTCAAACGTGAACAATACCAGTGAAAACAGTGTATTCAGAGTTGAATATATAAAGGGAATTGTAAATACAATCATGCTGCAGTACTTAGTTGTGATGTACATACAGAGAGAAAAAGAGAATACTCATAACTGGATGTGACTGGAGATATAACAGGACTAACCTGTGTGTTGGTCAGTATCATAAAGGTGTCTAGAAGATGGTTTAAATACATACAGTGCATTGCAGTACTAGAGAGTAGCTTAACGTATTAACCTCACACAGAGCCTTTCTATACGGACGGGAGTGGGATTCGCGTGAATTGTGACTAGACATTCCATTGTGGTGCGACACAGGGGCAAGGGCATGACAATGCATTTTCAGAGGTCATTACTAGGTGTGTGTGTGTGGGTCACAAATGTACGAGAGATTTTAAAACAGGTTTCCTATTCTAAAGTAAGGGGCTTCACGTTTCCATTATTTCAAGTCTTGCATGATTGGCTAAGTGCTATTACTCTCACCATGGTAACATGTATTCTACATACCGTTGTATGGTTATGTGTATCTCTATGGTGAACGACATGGTGCTTTTTTTGTGATATTGATTATGATCATATTTCAGATAGTTATTGGTCTATTAAAGTCTTGAAACTATATATACCCTGGGTGTGTCTGACTCATTTAAACAAAAACAAAAAAATATTTACACAATCTAGTGCTCCATACAAAGGTTGATACTGCCCCCCTGTGGTCTTTGTTGAGAATTACACTCATTGCCTCAGTGGAAAAACTACTGTATAAACACAATAATATGAAAGATTCAAGAGTGGACCAAGTCTGGCCTGTTGAGGAGTGACGGACTCCATCCTAGCTGGAGGGGTGCTCTCATCTTATCTACGAAATAGACAGGGCTCTAACTTCCCTAGCTCCACAATAGGATAGGGTGCAGGCCAGGCAGCAGGCTGTTAGCTAGCCTGCCAGCTTATTGGAGTCTGCCACTAGCACAGTCAGTGTAGTCAGCTCAGCTATTCCCATTGAGACCATGTCTGTGCCTCGACCTAGGTTGGGCAAAACTAAACATGGCGGTGTTTGCCTTAGCAATCTCACTGGAATAAAGACCTCCTCCATTCCTGCCATTATTGAAAGAGATTGTGATACCTCACATCTCAAAATAGGGCTACTTAATGTTAGATCCCTCACTTCATAGGCAGTTATTGTCAATGAACTAATCACTGATCACAATCTTGATGTTATTGGCCTGACTGAAACATAGCTTAAACCTGATGAATTTACTGTGTTAAATGAGGCCTCCTCTCCTGGTTACACTAGTGACCATATCCCCCGCGCATCCCGCAAAGGCGGAGGTGTTGCTAACATTTATGATAGCAAATTTCTATTTACAACAACTAAAAAACAATGATTTCGTCTTTTGAGCTTCTAGTCATGAAATTTATGCAGCCTACTCAATCACTTTTTATAGCTACTGTTTACAGGCCTCCTGGGCCATATACAGCGTTCTTCACTGAGTTCCCTGAATTCCTATCGGACCTTGTAGTCATGGCAGATAATATTACAATTTTTGATGACTTTAATACCCACTCCAAAAGGCTTTCGGAGCCATCATCGACTAAGTGGGTTTTGTCCAACATGTCTTCGGACCTACTCACTGCCACAGTCATACTCTGGACCTAGTTTTGTCCCGTGGAATAAATGTTGTGGATCTCAATGTTTTTCCTCATAATCGTGGACTATCGGACCACCATTTTATTACGTTTGAAATAGCAACAAATAATCTGCTCAGACCCCAACCAAGGATCATCAAAAGCCGTGCTATAAATTCTCTGACAACCCAAAGACTCCTAGATGCCCTTCCAGACTCCCTCCGCCTACCCAAGGACGTCAGAGTACAAAAATCAGTTAACCACCTAACTGAGGAACTCAATTTAACCTTGAGCAATACCATAGATGCAGTCGCACCCCTAAAAACAAAAAACATTTGTGATAAGAAACTAGCTCCCTGGTATACAGAAAATATCCGAGCTCTGAAGCAAGCTTCCAGAAAATTGGAACGGAATTGGCGCTACACCAAACTGGAAGTCTTCCGACTAGCTTGGAAAGACAGTACCATGCAGTATCGAAGAGCCCTCACTGCTGCTCGATCATCCTATTTTTCCAACTTAATTGAGGAAAATAAGAACAATCCAAAATTTATTTTTGATACTGTCGCAAAGCTAACTAAAAAGCATCATTCCCTAAGAGAGGATGGCTTTCACTTCAGAGCTCCAAAGCTCAGTTGTCCCGAGTCTGCACAAGACCTAGGATCAAGGGAGACACATGTTTTTTTTGTACTATATCTCTTGACACAATGATGAAAATAATCATGGCCTCTAAACCTTCAAGCTGCATACTGGACCCTATTCCAACTAAACTACTGAAAGAGCTGCTTCCTGTGCTTGAACATAATAAATATCCACCGGATGTGTACCAAACTCACTAAAAGTGGCAGTAAAAAGCCTCTCTTGATAAAGCCAAACATTGACCCAGAAAATATAAAAAACTAGCGGCCTATATCGAATCTCCCATTCCTCTCAATTTTTAAATTAAAAGGACCTCGGCGTTACTCTGGACCCTGATCTCTCTTTTGATGAACATATCACAACTGTTTGTAGGACAGCTTTTTTAAATCTACGTAACATTTCAAAAATCAGAAACTTTCTGTCCAAAAATGATGCAGAAAAATGTATCCATGCTTTTGTCACTTCTAGGTTAGACTACTGCAATGCTCTACTTTCCGGCTACCCGGATAAAGCACCAAATAAACTTCAGTTAGTGCTAAACATGGCTGCTAGAATCTTGACTAGAACCTTTTTTTTAAATTATATTACTCCAGTGCTAGCCTCTACACTGGCTTCCTGTTAAGGCAAGGGCTGATTTCAAGGTTTTACTGCTAACCTACAAAGCAATACATTGGGTGCTCCTACCTATCTCTCCGATTTGGTCCTGCCGTACATACCTACACATACGCTATGGTCACAAGATGCAGGCCTCCTTACTGTCCCTAGAATTTCTAAGCAAACAGCTGGAGGCAGGGCTTTCTCCTATAGAGCTCAATTTTTATGGAATGGGCTGCCTACCCATGTGAGAGACGCAGACTCGGTCTCAACCTTTAAGTCTTTAATGAAGACTCATCTCGTCAATAGGTCCTATGATTGAGTGTAGTCTGGCCCAGAAGTGTGAAGGTTAACGGAAAGGTTAGGTAGGAGCAACGAACCTCCCTTGCTGTCTCTGCCTGTCCTGTTCCCCTCTCTCCACTGGGATTCTCTGCCTCTAACCCTATTACAGGGGCTGAGTCACTGGCTTACTGGTGCTCTTCCATGCCGTCCCTAGGAGGGGTGCGTCACTTGAGTAGGTTGAGTGACTGACGTGATCTTCCTTTCCGGGTTGGCGCCCCCCCCTTGGGTTGTGCAGTGGCGGAGATCTTTGCCGGCTATACTCGGCCTTGTCTCAGGATGGTAAGTTGGTGGTTGAAGATATTCCTCTAGTGGTGTGGGGGCTGTGCTTTGGCAAAGTGGGTGGGGTTATATCCTGCCTGTTTGGCCCTGTCCGGGGGTATCGTCGGATGGGGCCACAGTGTCTCCCGACCCCTCCTGTCTCATCTTCCAGTATTTATGCTGCAGTAGTTTGTGTCGAGGGGCTAGGGTCAGTCTGTTATATCTGGAGTATTTCTCCTGTCTTATCCGGTGTCCTGTGAGAATGCCTCAGGGCTACCTGGCCAGATGACTCCTTGTTGTCCCCAGTCCACCTGGTCGTGCTGCTGCTCCAGTTTTTACTGTTCTGCCTGCGGCTATGGAACCCTGACCTGTTCACCGGACGTGCTACCTGTCCCAGACCTGCTGTTTTCAACTCATTAGAGACAGCAGGAGCGGTAGAGATACTCTGAATGTTCAGCTATGAAAAGCCAACTGACATTTACTCCTGAGGTGCTGACTTGTTGCACCCTCGACAACCACTGTGATTATTATTATTTGACATTGCTGGTCATCTATGAACATTTGAACATCTTGGCCATGTTCTATTATAATCTCCACATGGCACAGCCAGAAGAGGAATGGCCACCCCTCATAGCCTGATTCCTCTCTAGGTTTCTTCCTTGGTTCTGACCTTTCTAGGGAGTTTTTCATAGCCACCGTGCTTCTACACCTGCATTGCTTGCTGTTTGGGGTTTTAGGCTCGGTTTCTGTACAGCACTTTGTGACATCAGCAGATGTAAGAAGGGCTTTATAAATACATTTAATTGAATAATCTAAAGCCAGTCATACAAACAGAATTCTCCACAGCAATAGATTTATTTCCCATGTAATGGAAATACATGCAATAGTTTCTATTAACACACAGACCTGAGGACACGGATACCTGTCTGAAGAAAGTTAAACATAGGTAGAAAGTGCATCTCGCTTCACCTGAGATTTCCTCAAAGCATAGCTGTTTAGAAACAAATGAAAATGTACAATTAATAACATTTAACATAGAATATCATCTGGAAGTAGACTATTTAACTGTGCAAAAGTCCTCAACAACAACAACAACAAACAAGTCATTGTGTAGCGACATTAGGAACATGCCGCCTGATGCAGGTCAGACAATACCAGAGATAAAGCAGTAATATCCCTATCCTGAGTCTACTTAGAGTTAAAGAAAGTGTAACCTGAGAGAGAGAGAGATCACAAAATAACCACACAAACCTCACACAACATGGAGAAAGACCCTAGAATCTGTATAGATTTGTACATATGATCAATGCATGAGTACATTAGCTCAGTGCAAACTCAAAGAGGAAAAACTCCAAGTGACCATACAGCTTCAATTTCATAGGCCATAAATAGTCTAATATACATATGTGTTGAAGACGTATGACTGCTTTCTTTGACCCGAAATTAGTACTCTGACCCTATTTGTCTGTTTGAGCCTGTCGTGAAACACTTCCCCTTTATGCAGACTGTGTATCATTGATCTACTTCCTTCTCAAGGTTATCAGCCTCTCAAAGAAATGTAGTGCTAGCCCATTTCGACAGTGTGACTGGAAAACACTAGCATGCCAATGAAGAAATGATTTATAAGGATGATGGTCACTTGTTTGTCCCTGTTGCACCCTGGTCAATCCTCATTGCGTTGTAGTATCCATTCTCCTCCAGAACCTCCTCTATAATGGCCTGAAATGAAAGATCACTTATAGCATTCATATTTCCTAACCAGATTCAGAGTTTCAGCCAGACATAGACATCCACATGTCCATAAATATGTCAACTACAACAGGCTATCCTATTGTATTTATTTCTATACAATAAAACAAACTGATATTAACCTGCATCTGCTCATAGCTGATTCCCTCCTTGAGATCACCATTTTCCATATCACCTGTAGCACAAAGTTACATTTTAGGCTTCTAAACACCTAGACAAGGGTTATAGCAACCCCCATGGGAGACAACATGAGAACACAACACTCATCACGTAGCTTTGGTTCTTGGCTCAGTATTATGTTAGGTTGCTACGTGTTACGCCCTGACCATAGAGAGCTTTTTATTCTCTATGTTGGTTAGGTCGGGGTGTGACTAGGGTGGGTCATCTAGGTGATTATATTTCTATGTTGGCCTGGTCTGGTTCCCAATCAGAGGCAGCTGTTTATCGTTGTCTCTGATTGGGGATCATATTTAGGCAGCCATTTCCCCTCCCTTTGTGGAATCTTGACTATGTATAATTGCCTGTGAGCACTGTTGTAGCTTCACGATTTATTGTTTTCCTTGAGTTTCTCTTCAAAATAAAAAGGATTGAACCATACCACGCTGCATCTTGGTCCACTCATTATAATGATCGTGACACTACGTTAACCAGTATGCACTAGCACTGAGGTTAGGGTACCTTGCTTTCAGGGTTGGGGAGTAATGGATTACATGTAAGGGATAAAGTAACTAATCCGTTACCAGCAAAAATATTGTAATCAGATTACAGATACTTTGGAAAAACTAGATAATTACTTCAAGGATTACTTTTAAATTCAGAAAGGATGTTTGTGAGAAAAAAAATCTTTGACACTTCTCTGTTTTCTCAATGACGTTCAAATCAGCATTGAAAAAAGGTGCAAGTTTAAGTTTGTTCCACCTGAGCGAGTCTGACCACAACTCAGAGACCACTATGATGACACACCAAATGTGTTTGATGGATCGCAGGAATAAGCTTTTGTAGGTTACAGTCCAAGCTATGTCTTCCAATGGTGCGACTGCTGTCGGCATCCAAAGATTATCCAACTTGAAGGAAAGGATGACAGTAGTTGTGTCGTCTACGTGGATACGGATATCACTTACTATTGTTATCTACATAGCGCATTGATGTGAATCACACTGCTGCTCTCTCATTTAGCTATTTGCGCCGTACGGAATGTGGTTGTTGTGGATGGCTGTTCACAAACCTAAATGTGTATTTGAACCCAATAATGTTTGAATTTAGGAAGATGCCCATCATTCATTATTTTTGAAACCAGTGGACAGCCAGTGAAAAAACGTATAAATGCCTCATGAGCTTAGTTCAACTGTCACACTCCATGAGAACCCAAAATATAAGCTTGTTTTACTCCAATGTTTATAAACAAACACTGTATAGCCTCATAACATGGTTAAAATGTTGATATCATGGATGGTCAGTCCTTGCATCCATAGCTCTGTCTATTAATCTGAGAGTGGTTACATTTCTCCAGGCCCATCCCTCAGCTTTTGTTACCAAAAGAGGCGGGGCGACCGTTTTGTTATTATTTCATCTGTGGATTTAAGCAGCTGCATATTATCAAGATATCAAAGTGTCACCAACAAAAAGGTAAACAATGGGCCTATAGCAAATGTAGCATATGGCATTCCTTTTTCACATGTAAATAGCACTTTTCAGTAGTGCTCAAAGCATGCCATTCCATGAGAGCAGAATGTATTTTTCAACTCGAATCAATAAGCCCAATCAGTCCTCCATGATAACAATCATAAATCATAAACAACAGAGTAGGGCTGGCTAATAAGTTGTTCGTTTTGGGGTCATGTCCAGGTAAAACAATTTGGCTAATCTATACTTCCACATTTCCATGTCCTATTTTTGAAGATCCAGGGTGTAAAACATTTATTGGAATGACTGGAATTCTGATAGACTTTGGTTTTTAATGTAAAGATATAATTTAATGGTATTATTATATGTACTAGAAAGCGATGGGTTAGAAGAAGCCTACATAACCAACCCATAAAGGAAAATGTAACATCCATATATGGCCAGCTATGTAAACTTTAACATTGATTTATCCTGCAATAGACGTTGTTCAATTGGTAACATACATGTTTGCCTTCTTCTAATGCCTCTTAAGGGGAAAGTAATCTAAAAGTAACCGAATGTAATCAGATTACGTTACCGATTACAATTTGGGACAGGTAACTAGTAACTGTAACGGATTACATTTAGAAAGTAACCTACCCAACCCTGCTTGCTTGGCAGCACCTAGATGGTCTCCTCCAAAAGACTGGACCAGAGACCACCAGTCTGAGCTGGCAGAGCCTGACTCCATTAGCTCTGGAGACCCCTGAAGCAGCTGGAAACAAAATGGAGATCAACACATACGGGTTTGACCTGTTAGATGAACTAGACTGGTATATAGGCTTACAATGCCACGCTGACTACCGCAGCGCAAATCCATAGTTGAGGCAGACCGCTCTAACGTTGCTGTAAGTTCCTGGTGTCTTGTACTTACCTTGTTAAGTTCCACCTTGAGATTGTAGGGACTGCTTTCGTAGTGGAACAGGGACTTTTTGAATCTCTCAATCGCCCGCCGTTTCACACTGTGCTGAAGAGCTGGGGGAAGCTGAACATAAATTGGTCAAAAACAGTACGATTTTAAATATAATGGCTCAAATGTCTAGACATACTGTATACACCAACCAACTGGTACATAGCTCTCATTATTATTATCGGAACTCTAAATCAAATAAAAATCTAAAGTACATATACACTTACCTGAGTGATGTAAATGATCTTATGCAGTTGTACCAGGAGTCTTTGGACGGGATCATCGATCTGCCGAACCTTCCTCTGAGACACACAGATTCCTGCTGACACTATGAAACCCACATGTTTATCAGTTGAGTTGAACCCACTTAACCAAAGTTGAAGGAGGAAAGAAGAACATCCTTCAAAATGACCCAATTTACCTGGTCGAGGTTTTGGCTTCGGAACAGCAAACTCACCACTGAGGAAAACAGGATGGTTATTTTATCACTTGACTGACAAACTGTTGTCATGACACAAACAGTATAGGCACTCTTCAGATGAAATTATGATATGGGTAACATTCAACAACATATAATATATCAGAGTATGATCGTATATAGACTCACCCAGCTAAGTTTGCTTCATCTACCACAGAAGCACTGACACTACTCTTTATCGGCCCTTTAACAATAAAAAACACATAAATTGATTCCAATCCAAACATTACACTTGAAAATACTCCTAGTAATTGAATGATCTAAATTCAATTGAGCATTTTGAATTCAAGTGCTCACCAGCGTCTTTATACCCCGAGACAGTGGAGATGTTGGTATGAGAGGGATCTAGATCTTTATCTGAGCCATTATCTATATAAACACATAGATCATAATCAAGATGGTAGCAAATGTTATGAGAAACATGAATTATGGCCATATAATCCAAGAAAGATTTACCTTGGCTGGGTATTTTTTTGCTTTGATTTGAGCTGTGGCCTAAAGAGAAATATGGTACCATGGACTCATCAGAGTCAGTCCTAGTACTGGTTTTCTCCTGGTCTTTAGAGGAGTGGCAGCAGCTGACCCTGCCCCGATGGCTCTCCAGGAAGTACTTCTGTGCTCGCTTCCTGTCTCGCTCTGCCCTCCTCTCCAAAGCATTCTGAGAAGTATACAAACTGTCCATGAACCTCATCATGATGTCAGAGATCTTGGAGCTGACTTCCACAATGTCTGGACGCAAGTCTGCGTCGGTTGTCAGGCAGCTGAGGGGTATTATGGGAGTTATTTAGGTAGTAATCAGATAATGTAGCATCTTATCAAGCATTGTCCATCATTGATTTGTTTGATACAATGGGAGCTCTTTGCTATCCACATCAAAGATCTTTAAGTGAAACATAAATGAATTAACTTCATCATATTTGAATACTTTTATACTATATTTATACTTACCATTTAATCATGTCTGTGACTCTCTCTGAGAAAATGCCTTCCTCCACTGGTTCATAGACTGCCTCCACAATCTACTAACACAAACCACAGTTTAGCAACAATAGCCCTAGATACATAGAGAACCTATGTGAGTAGTGTGTGTGCATATGTGCGTTTGCATGTTACCTTGGTGGCGAGGGAGAGCATGTTGCTGCTGTAGAATGGGGGCCTCAGTGTGGCCATCTGGTAGAGGATACATCCACTAGCCCAGACATCAGCCTTCTCTCCATATGGCTCACTCTTCACTATCTCTGGACTGTACACACACACACACACACACACACACACACACACACACACGCGCAAAATGGCAGTTGTAGAGATCATTCAAATGATATTGGAGAGTCAGTAATGAAGCTTGATAAAGGCAGTCGTACCTTAAGAGACGACCTACTTCATCAACAGGACAGATCTACCTGAAATCTCCCCTGAGTATGAGTAACAACTATACACATAACTCACCAGGAGTACAGTATGGTCCCAACCACTGATGTTAGCTTGCTGTTCTCCTGTTTCTGTTTAGCCAGCCCAAAGTCAGCTGAAATGGATTCAGGTCAAATGTTTTACCGACACGTATACCCTCAGGCATAAGGACATGATGTATGTAAAACGAATGGTAAGTGGTTTGCGGAAGGATTGGACTCATTCATATTTACGTGTGACTCTGGTTTTAGTAGAAGATGCCATGAGGAGAGAGAAATAGAGCATGAAAAGGACAACTGTGATTGACTGACTGATAGTGACTTTGTCCCTCTCTCCAAGCATGACGTTATTAGGAGTGAGGTCTCGGTGGACAATCCTCTTCTCCTTGTGCAGGTACCTTAAAGCCAGACACATCTGAGGAATTTCATCGGGAGAAAAAAAACCCAGGGATATGCATTCTTTAGTAAACAACATCATAGCATTGAACGATTCATTCATTCATTCATAGCAATTATCCAAGAGAGAATTCACGGTTACAGTAGCTTTGTTGTCAGTGCAAAGCAATGGAGGCCGATACTTACCTGGATGAATATGTTCCAAAGTCTCTCCTCTGTGAATTGCTGCTCCTTCTCTTTCAGAGAGTTGAAATGGTCCCAGAGGGGAACACCTTCTATCAACTCCATGACAATATATAGCCTGTCACCTGAAACAGTGTTCATAGCCATTTAAAAAGCTGATATCTTAATAATGTTAACTCAATGCTTTGTGTGATGTATTGTTGTCTCTACCTTCTTGCCCTTTGGGCTGTTGTCCGTGCCCAATAATGTTTGTACCATGTTTTGTTCTGCTACCATGCTGTGTTGTCATGTGTTGCTGCCTTGCTATGTTGTCGTCTTAGGTCTCTCTTTATGTAGTGTTGTCTCTCTTGTTGTGATGTGTGTTTTGTCCTATATTTATATTGTATTTATTTTCATTTTTAATCCCAGGCCACCGTCCCCGCAGGAGGCCTTTTGCCTTTTGGTAGGCCGTCATTGTAAATAAGAATTTGTTCTTAACTGACTTGCCTAGTTAAATAAATGTTAAATAAAAAATACAGAAATTTAAAAAAATAGTGGTGTGTGTCTGATACTTACCTTTCAAGAATGTCTTGTAATATTTCACAACATTTGGATGGGTCATCTTCAGGGAACAGAGAAAAAAAAGCATGAGTGCTCATCATTCAAAAAGAGGTACTGACTGGTGTGTTGTGGGTAATATTGTATATAACCACATGGTAGAATATCAACAAACAAAAGCAACGTGTGAGACATGAACTACTGTATCTGGCCGATAGTAAACCAATGCTAACCTGTTCCTTAATGATGGTGAGCTCAGACACTATCTTCTCCACGTTGCTGTCTCTGGACTTCTTATCTTTACCGAAGGCAGGGTTGTGGAGGTTCACTTCCTTCAGAGCCAGAAGCATCTGACCACTCTGTTTCCTCACCTCTCAGCACAACCGCACACAACAATCAAAACCAAACAGGTAGAAAATACACCAGAAAGAATGTTAAAGACAAGTGTGGAGTGATATTAGTGCCAAAATACACTTCGGATTCAATTTCTTTTGGCACTAAAACCACTCCATAGTCATGCCAAATGGTACAAATTCAAACATGTAGAGGTAGCAAAATTCTAGTGATCATGAGTCCTTGAAATCAAAGCACAATCAGACATGCCACATCAATCACAACCACATTGTAACCACATTGTAATTGTCATGTGTCCACTCATACAGGCACATTAAGGTTGGCACTGATGAATGGCTCAGTGGGAGACTCTACCTTGAACACACTGCCGAATGCCCCAGTGCCTAGATGGTCCAGTATGGAGTAGCCATTGATCACTCTCAGAGGAGGGCGGTTCTGGTCGACAGTCTCAATATTCTCCCTCAGGCTGTCCAATTCCTCCTGCTAAATGTAAGCCAACACGCCAGTAAACAATCCTCACAGAGTGGAGTAGAGTAGTAATGACGGCAGAGAATAGTTCATGAAAATAGTAAATTAATCATTATTCTGATTATACGGGGCTTTACATTACAATCTAAAAGGAGACAGGACAGGGCAAATGAACGTACAGGTAACTGCCAAAATAATGGAAACACTTGAGTAAATGAGGGATAAAAAGTATATTGAAAGCAGGTGCTTCCACAATAGAGTTCCAGACACTTGTAGAATCTATGCCAAGATGCATTGAAGCTGTTTTGGCTCCTGGTGGCCCAACATCCTTTTAAGACACTATATGTTGGTGTTTCCTTTATTTTGGCAGTGGCATATGTTACGTATAGATGTTTTTACAGTATAGCAGTTTTCTCACAGTGTAGAGAGAAACTTTTGCTTGAAGTGCTTCATAGACAGTGATGTCTCTCACATAATGTCCAACATCAATGAACATCTCAAATAAATCTGTAGGAAAGAGCCTGAAACATGTATTTTTTTAAAGTACATTTTCTGAAAGAAAAAAAGATGTACATTGACTTTAAGAAACAATGTCTTATGTCATCACCTTTTAAATAGATGTCGGTTACATTCCATGCTGAAGAGGAAACGTAGGGTCCGAAATGCATAGCACTGTCAACATCAACAATAACATAATGACTGTCATTGTAGTATAAGGACAAACATGACATGATAATTGTAATTACACCATTATGTAATGTGTAATACCTGTAGGGATATTGCTTTTGGTCCATTGCGAAAGCTTTGTGGCAGAATCAATTTCGCAATTACATAGACCCCATTCTCCTGACGAAGCAAAGAGAATGCATTTCAAAAATGCCCTTTCCACTAACACAATTCTGAATCAATATCATAGTCCTATATATTGCCCAGTTCATTGATCGTTCTAATGTAAGCCAACACTCTGTTTCTGTTTGTGGCTAGGCGCCCTTACCTGAACCACCTGATGTGCAGTGGTGTCATCCAAAACGAGCTCAGTCAGAGCCGCACAGCATGCTTCAATAAAGACAGACATTTACACAAGATCATGTTAGGGTTAGGGTTAGTAGTCTAAATATCCAACATGTCCAGTGTATGTTCCTACCTGACTGTAGAGACATGGTGTCGTCCACATCCTCCTGTGGACTGAGCTCCTCACTGACGTGCTGTCTCTGGATGCGTCCCGCTGCATTGGCGCTGCAGAGGGCCTCGATAGAGGAGCGGTCCGAAACGTACGCCCGCTCACTGGAACAGACAGCATACAGTACATTACGGAACCCTACGGGTCTGGGTTGCATACCACTTTCTCATCATCTGAATTTCCTCATGGTCATAATAATCACTAACCATTGTTTCAACCACTGTCTTTGACCCACTAAACTCTCGAGTAACTCTTGACAATACTATATTAGCTTAACCAGAGGTTGCATACCATTTTCCCATAATCACAATTTTCTCAAGGTCATAATATGCACTAACCTAGGTCTCACCCAATATACTGCATTTGACCCAGTGAACTCCTGAGTAGTCTATGCTCTCCATGAACTTGTATGATACTTCTTTAGTCTATCCAGGTAGCCTCTCACCTGTCGAGGATGTGAAGCAGCTGTTGCACCCCTCCCCAGGTGCGTATTTCAGCGCTGGTGTCTGGCTCCTCACACAGCTGGACCAGGACCCACACTACGCTCCACAGCAGCTTCAGGTGCTCCCCGTGCAGCAGGCTGAGCAGCACTGGCAGGCCCTCGCACTCCCTCACCTGCTCCCGCACCTGCCGCACCGGGGAAAGCAGCCGCAGCAACTCTGCACTCATCCTGAAAGGGACACAAAGAAAAATGGATACGCAAAACACATATCAAAGCAAGACATTGGAAGATGCATGTTATTGCCAGTGATATAGTCATGCTGTTGATGGGGGGTGTAAGGCAAACTGTTATTTTGAGGCAACTTTGTTGTGCAAAGATGAACGCATAGAGTGTGACTGACTAGGGAGGTAGGTACTGTACCTTTTGGACAGTAAGTCATAATCTTGTAGTATAACAAGAAGATTCTCCACGATTGACAACTCTCCTATCTTCTTCTTGCATTCTGAACTAGGGGATAGATCAAGTGATGTATTTAAGTGTTAGCTACAGTGTATACTTTTACTAAAGGTATGCATGATGTCCCAAGGTCCCTTTATTAGAGCAGTTACCTCTCAGCCAATGAGGTGAGTGCTAGGAGGGCACCTAGTAATACACTGCTGTCACGTGTTGATAGGAGCTTTACCAGGGTCTGAGCATGAGCATGAAATCTTACATCATTATATGCTCATTAGTTACTACTTTCCAAGACAGAAAAAAACAAAAACCTATCCACAAGTAATGGGGAACAGACATTGGACTAACAGTCAGTTAGGAGTACAGTTCTTAATTTAACACAATCCTACAGTACATTGTATGAGGCAGTGACATTTGTACAATTGTTTACCTTATGAGCGCCACTCTCAATAACCCACTGCCTTTGGTCCTCCACTGCAGACAGTTTCTGAAGCATATCTATTCGGGAATGAAGAGACAAGGGACAATAAGGAAGGACGTCGAGGGAAATACAGGCTACTTTTTGGGGGGATTTGATAACTCACACGTCATGGTGACCAACTTCTCCATGGCAAATGTCTGCTCTCCACACCCCAGATAACTGCTGCACACCAACTCCATGTACTAAAGAGGGAGGGAAAGGGATAGAAAGTGACAGCTATAAAAAGCAACACAGGACTGTCAGACTAGAAGGTTTTTTAAATAGATTTAAAGTACATTTACCCTTGCGAGAAGATCAACACCATGGAGTTGATGAAAAACTCTCTGAAAAGACAGGGTATGACGAGAATTAAAAAGATACCTGAAATCAGAGTGTTGAATTGTCCTGCTTGCTTGTCAGGTTTTTGTCAACAAATCAAAAGAGAAAGGCAGCACGAGTCATATCTATTTTACATCATACGAAGTTGAAGGAAGAAAAGGCCCATCATTCGTTTTACCTGATAAAGTGGTTCTCTTACGAGCAATCGTAGACAGATGAGTACTCTAAGGACAGACTCAGGTGGTGCATGGTCGACCCAGTCACTACAAAGGAAGTACACACACAACTGAGCAACTTTCAAGACCTTCATCAGCTGCACAAAAATTGTTGATACCACATGAGACTACCTGCACAGTCTGTTCTTGACCAAAGAGGTAAGGATCTCCAAAAAAAGCTTATGTTGAGGATGACTGTTGAAACAATGTTGATTTCTGTATGTTGCACTGTTAGACGGAAAGATGTGAAAGAAAAGTTAATTATGTGATCAATCATATTCAAGGGATCCTAAATGAATTATTTAGGGATATACCTGAATTTCTCCAGCTCATGATCTTCAGAGGTTATGTGAATCTGACTCCTATTGTTGCTGGCAGTATTTAGCTGGAGAATGGTCTGGGATCTTCCTCCACTGTTGCGGACCTTACATGACTGACTCAATACTGCCACCTGGAATGTCAGGCAGACAAACCTGATCACATCATACTGTACAGTCATGGCCAAAAGTTTTGAGAATGGCACAAATATGAATTTTCACAAAGTCTGCTGCCTCAGTTTGTATGATGGCAATTTGCATATACTCCAGAATGTTATGAAGAGTGATCAGATGAATTGCAAAGTCCGTCTTTGCAATGCAAATGAACTGAATCCTCAAAAAAACATTTCCACTATATTTCAGCCCTGCCACAAAAGGACCAGCTGACATCACGTCAGTGATTCTCTCGTTAACACAGGTGTGAGTGTTGACAAGTACAAGGCTGGAGATCACTCTGTCATGCTGATTGAGTTCGAATAACATACTGGAAGCTTCAAAAGGCGGGTGGTGCTTGGAATCATTGTTCTTCCTCTGTCAAACATGGTTACCTGCAAGGAAACACGTGCCGTCATCATTGCTTTGCACAAAAAGGGCTTCACAGGCAAGAATATTTCTGCCAGTAAGATTGCACCTAAATCAACCATTTATCGGCTCATTAATAAGAAGTTCAAGGAGAGAGGTTCAATTGTTGTGAAGAAGGCTTCAAGGCACCCAAAAAAGTCCAGCAAGCGCCAGGACCGTCTCCTAAAGTTGATTCAGCTGTGGGATCGGGGCACCATCAGTACAGCTTGCTCAGGAATGGCAGCAGGCAGGTGTGAGTGCATCTGCACGCACAGTGAGGCAAAAACTTTTGGAGGATGGCCTGGTGTCAAGAAGGGCAGCAAAGAAGCCACTTCTCTCCAGGAAAAACATCAGGGACAGACTGATATACTGCAAAAGGTACAGGGATTGGACTGCTGAGGACTGGGGTAAAGTCATTTTCACTGATGAATACCCTTTCCGATTGTTTGGGGCATCCGGAAAAAAGCTTGTCCGGAGAAGACAAGGTGAGCACTACCATCAGTCCTGTGTCATGCCAACAGTAAAGCATCCTGAAACCATTAATGTGTGGGGTTGCTTCTCAGCCAAGGGAGTGGGCTCGCTCACAATTTTTCCTAAGAACACCACCACGAATAAAGAATGGTACCAACACATCTGCCGAGAGCAACTTCTCCCAACCATCCACGAACAGTTTGTGACAAACAATGCCTTTTCCAGCATGATGGAGCACCTTGCCATAAGGCAAAAGTTATAACTAAGTGGCTCGGGGAACAAAACATCGATATTTTGGGTCCATGGCCAGGAAACTCTGCAGACCTTAATCCCATTGAGAACTTGTGGTCAATCCTCAAGAGGCGGGTAGACAAACAAAAACCCACAAATTCTGACAAACTCCAAGCATTGATTATGCAAGAAGGGGCTGCCATCAGTCAGGATGTGGCCTAGAAGTTCATTGACAGCATGCCAGGGTGGATTGCAGAGGTCTTGAAAAAGAAGTGTCAACACTGCAAATATTGACTCTATCAACTTCATGTGATTGTCAATAAAAGCCTTTGACACTTATGAAATGCTTGTAATTATACTTCAATATTCCATATTAACATCTGACAAAAATATCTAAAGACACTGAGGGAGCAGACTTTGTGAAAATTATTATTTGTGTCATTCTCAAAACTTTTGGCCACGACTGTACAACACAAAATAGAGGGTTCGACATTCAGCTGAATTGACATGTCCTTACCTGGTGTCTGTGAGCATTAGTTTCAAGCAGGGACAGTAGTTTCCTGAGATCATGTGATTCTCTAAAAATGTTACATTTTGGTCAATCCTTTTATTCCAGTCAAAACAGGACATCAGTTATGTGCGAATATTTTAGTTGAAAATGTCCCAAAAAATACTAGGCCTATTTTGACATTATGTATGTGCAGTATCTGAATTGACTGAAACTACTTCTATACAACTTACTTGTTGTCTGGTCCCTTTAACTTCTGGGGTAGTTTGTCTGCTCTTCTCACCTTTTTAACTGGGTTGGGCATTATATAAATTCCCTTCTGCTTCCATGGGTCATACCTGAGGTACAACTTCCGATAATTGACACAATATAACAATGCATTCAATATCATGGCATTTGGTACATTGTAACGGCTCTCAATATACAAATAAACATAGTCTGTTTTAGAAACATTAGCCTAGCGGTAGCTAGTAACACTGAACAACAACAGGTGCGACATAATCGTTCAGGAATAATGCAGCCATCCACTACAAGGGAACACAAAACAAAGGACAAACATGTTTCCTTTGAGCCACTGAGCAGTCCCTTACCCTCCTCCACCATGGCAAATATGTAGGATACACCTGTTATTTTATTATTCTTTTTCAAGCTTGTTTTCTCCTTCAAGGTTGCAGTTTATTAATGGGCATATTATTGGAAAGTTTGTGCCCGAATTGGAAAAGGACATACTGAAATTGATGATAGTTTTAACCAATAGGTGGAAGCAGCATTATTATGTGGTAGTTTCTATGGATACAACTGACGCCTTTTCGCATTCCGTCACCAGATAATTTTGTTTTTGGAATGTTATTGTTTGTTGTTCCCGTTATTATAGCTCAGTGGTTGTTGCAGTTTCACCAAGTGCATAAATAAACACATTAATACTAAATAACTGTAAATTAACAAGTAGGTTTATAACTCTTATTTTGATTCATATTTATTTTCATACACTACTAACCTGTGTGCATCTATCTATATATGCTAAATAAACTTCCGATTTGGAAAGTTAAGTAGATGCACAGTTTCTGTCAGGTTTCTGTTGATGGAAAATAATCCAGATGAAAACAGATGATCTACATTTTTGAAAAATGTAACACTGTTGTCGCGATAGCATGTGGATAACTCAGGCAATGAACAAACTACCGCGAGATGTTTGGTCCTTAATTTTTGCTATTCATAATCGCAGTACGCATTGTATCTGGCGTACTCTCCGTTGTTCAGGTGTGACATTACGTCGGCCACAGTACGTAGGTATGCGCTAGTGAGAAGGGGAATGTCGGGTTGTGAATGATCGGTTTCTGAGCGGCAGCAAAACGTCAACATTATGGGTGAGCCTACTTACTGTATAAAAAATGTCCGAAAACTGCTTTGGAAATTACATCTATAGCTTGTTGTATCAGAATGGCTATTTTAAAGTAATGGTTGTTCGTGGCTTTCTAGTTGTCTGAGTAACCAACGCCCAGTCGCCCCCCACCAGTTGTTGGATGAGTTGCTAGCAGGTTAGCATTAGCTTAGGCATTTCCTGTGTAGTTATTTTGTCCCTCATCGCGAATTGCTTGCGCCAATTGTATCTACCTAGTGGTTCTTTCCAAAAGCTAATGTTTTATGTTATGTATCTGGTGTTTGTTAAGCAAACTCAATCGAGGTAACGCTAGCTAGCTTTTTTTATTTATTGTGGCGATAACGTCATGTTCACCACCTAACGTTAGCCAGCTGGCTTGCTAGCCTACGATTCAGAAAATGCTAACGCCAAATCCTTACCCTTAAATTAAATGACTGTCCCAGTATTCACCGAGCAAGCCATTGTTTATTGTTAGCTAGCAAAACAATAATGTCAAGCAATGTATTTACTTCCAGCTATTTCAAACACTTGATTTGCCCATGAGTGTTACACTGAAAAAGTAGATTAAAGTGTGTGTGTGTGTGACACCATATAGTGTAGAAAACAGCAAACCAGAGTATGCTCTGATAATCTGAGGGAAGGGGACAGATGAGGATAAACACTCGATCAAGCCAACACAGCTAGATTCTCAGACCTTGGATAGATCTAAGGACGAGTCAAGTCTGAAGATGGGTATCTTTGGGTGTCTCCCTTTTCATATTGGTTTGGGGGGTAGGACCGAGTGAAAGTGAGCCAGGTTTTTTTTTAAATTAAAGAATGCCTATTAAATTGCGATGAAGATGCACTCATGACTGCATGAGAAAAATGTGTACTCCTCTCACCACTTCCTTCAGTTGACCCGCTAACTGAAACGGAAACCACACTAGCTAGCATAATCGTGAAGAAGGATTTTAATCAGTTGCCAGAAACATTTTCCATGTAAAAAAGCAGTAGGTGCTGGTGGGAGGACGGTCCCATTGTGATGGCTGGAATGGAATATATGGAACAGTATCAAACACATGGAAGCCAGGTTTGATGCCGTTTCTTTCATTATATCCATTACAATGAGCCCGTCCTCCTATAGCTCCTCCCACCAGCCTCCACTGGTGTACAGATAGTGATCTCACTTATACCATGCATGGACATAAAGAAGACTTACAGTTTGAATGGTAATTTCGCACAGACATAGGCTTTCAATTGAAAACATTTGAACAACAGTCCAAGGCTAAGGGCATCACAGAGATTGGACTCTGTTATACCCCATAGAAAAGCCAACAACAGTGAATAACATTGTACCATACTATCCAACTCTGTGATGTTATGCTTGCTAGCCTAAACACACATTATTTATCCCCAGGCTTTACAGTTTGTGAAATTGATTCTGAAAACAGAATTCTTTGTTAGGATTATTGCTGATATTGATTGTTGTCGCCTGTGTTCTCTCCTCTGGCTCTTACCTCACTTTGGACCACATCGCATGATTATCTCCATAAAACAGCTGTAAGTATGGATGGATTGGAAAGTTAGGCCAATGTTTATTTGCCTGCTTATCAGAATTACTTTCCCCTAATTTTGAAGTAACCTTGGCCTGTTACATAACATTGCAAAAGCTGTGGTGTTGATGTTGTGCTCGTATGTTACTTTCCAGCAACAAAAGAATCTGGAGGGGTATGTGGGCTTTGCTAGCCTTCCCAACCAAGTGTACAGAAAGTCGGTGAAGAGAGGCTTTGAATTCACCCTGATGGTTGTTGGTAAGAAAATGCTATTCATATATTGAGGTCATGGTTCAACCGAGTCATGTTTTCAGTCATTTCAGTTTTAACAATACAGTTGACCAGTAAAAGCTCTGTATAGTAAGTTTACATTTTGAGAAAGGAATAGTTATGTGCAAGCAAAGTGCATGTGTGTGGTTTTAACCTCCTCTCAGTCGGGGGAGGGAAGATAACCTCTCTCGTTTACTTTTTTTCACATCTGCCTGCCTTTTTAAAATAGCATTGTTTTTGATTGGATTTTTTTTAAAACTGCGCAGTATTATCAAAAATACAAGAGTGCCATTGAAGTACTTGGATGCGGTCATTGAACTTGGCCAGGACCTTCATTTGCTAATCAGTCACTGTTTGGAGGGAAAATGTTTCTTTGGGTCAAACCATTTCCTGTGGTCGGCATAGCAGGAGTTCTCCCTCACTGCTAAGAATAGTTCATCTCGCATTTCATCTGAACAGCAGCCTCTTTCTGAGCCAGTCATGGGTTTATCATTGATCAGTTTAAGAAGTCAGGCTACACTGGTCATTCTACACTGGTCATTCTATCTAAACATGTCTGCCTTGCCAGGCACTCGCATGCAATATGGTTCCTCTTAAACAAGTCACCATGATTTACCCTGCTGTATAAAATGTCCTTTAAGGCAGTGTGTTGGATGGTGCCTAAGTTGGGGCCCAGAAATGCCTTGAAGATTTCACCAGCCTGATTGGTGCAATAATAATAATACGGTTTTTAAAGTCCTATTTCTGTGAATGCAAACGCAGCACAAACGATGCATATTTTGCTCATGTGAAGCAGGCTAGTTTATATAAATACACCAGTGTTTTCCATGTAACAGGACAGGTTGGCGTGCTGCGCTCAGCGAGGCAAAGTGCGCTGTGCCAGTCACCGCCGATAACGCTAGCCCTTTCTCACACTACTAGTGACCTAAGCCAGCAGGGACATGTGGGCTCAAATCTCCTCAGGACTGGGTAGAGGAGCTAGCTCTGCCTACTGCCGAGGCAGTGTGTATGTAACCGTGTACGAGACTGATATTGCTGAATTAGTCAAACTATCAACTATTTTTCTTTTTTTGCTGAGGATTTTGTATCCATTTTTGTACATTTTTAATACAAAATCTACAGCAAAAAGGAAATGGTTGCTAGTTTGCTAATTCAGCAAAATCAGTCTCGTACACGGTTACATACACACTGCCTCGGCAGTAGGCAGAGCTAGCTCCTCTACCCAGTCCTGAGGAGATTTGAGCCCACATGTCCCTGCTGGCTTAGGTCACAGGTAGTGTGAGAAAGGACTAGTGTTATCGGCGGTGACTGGCACAGTGCACTATGCCTCGCTGAGTGCAGCACGCCAACCTGTCCTGTTACATGGAAAACACTGGCGTGTTGATATAAACTAGCCATCCATATTCATAGGAGTATGATGATGGGCATTGAAATGCACATAGTCAAGTGCAATCACTCAACACAGAAACGGTAGCTCTCAACTCTCAATACTGTAGCCTGTAAACAGCAGCCCGTTGACGATCGAGGTCAGTGCCAGTGGTAATTTCCACTGCCCTAATGATTTCATTCCCCAGGAGCATGGATACCAGGCACACAATGGCTAGCCACGCTAGAGAAATGGGACCACACAGCCGGCATAATAAGAGGCATTCTCTAGCCACGTTCAGACCAGGAGCTGTTGTCCTAGCCCTTTACACAATCATTAGATGGATGGTCGTCTTGGACAAATGTCAATGGCCCTCAATCAAAGACATGACCTTTGATGGGATTTATTGGCTGGGCTTTATTAGAATCTTCTACAGTACCATGGGATGCCTCTAAAGCTGCATGAATGGCTATCAAGCAAGAACAACATTCAAAGACATTATAAATAGCTAACCATACATGTTGAAAGCAAGTATATCCCACTGTGTGATAGCCATTCATGAAGCATATATATTACTGTGCACACTAGGCCAATATGTTGATTTGAATTGCATTGACTCACTCATTTAAAATGACAATGATCCTAATGTAGCAACACTGTCATTAGGCTATATGAGCCATGCTTAAATTTATAAATGAAAAAATAGATTCATTTTTATTGCAACAGTTTTTGTTTTCTTCTAGGTGAATCAGGATTGGGCAAGTCCACGTTGATCAACTCTCTGTTCCTAACAGACTTGTACTCTTCAGAATACCCTGGGCCTTCACACAGAGTCAAAAAGACTGTACAGGTAGTTTAAAACACTTCTGCTTAGCAGTCCTGGATTCTCTGGTTGAATATCCTTATTTCACTGGTGACCATGTTAGTTTTCCTCAGTGTTGATACCTTGGCATTTGAAACACATTCTGTGATATAGAGCAGACTAAAGTATTCATACCCCTTGACTTGTTTTTTTTTGCAAATGTATTGAAAATGAAATACATTTACATAAGTATTCACACATCTGAGTCAATACTTTGTAGAAGCACATTTGGCAGTGATTTACAGCTGTGAGTTTCTCTATAAGTCTCTAAAAAGATTTCCACACCTGGATTGTGCAACATTTGCCTTTTATTATTTTAAATGTTTTCAAAGCCCTGTCAAATTGATTGTTGATCATTACTAGACAACCATTGTCAGCTCTTCCCATAGATTTAAGTCAAAATTGTATCTCGGCCACTCCGTAACATTCACTATCTTCTTGGTAAGCAACTACACTGGAGATATGGCCTTGTTTTAGGTTACTGTCCTGCTGAAAGATAAATTAATCTCTGTCTGGTGGAAAGCAGACTGAACCAGGTTTCCCTCTAGGATTTTGCCTGTGCTTAGCTTTATTCCATTTTTTAAAATATTTTTTATCCTGAAACTCCTCCGTCCTTAACGATTACAAGCATACCCATAACATGATGCAGCCACCATTTTATGCTTGAAAATATGGAGGGTGGTACTCAGTAATGTGTTTTATTGGATTTGCTCTAAACATAACACTTTGTATTCAGGACAAAAGTTAACGGCTTCACATTTTTTGCAGTATTACTTTAGTGCCTTATTACAAACAGGATGCATGTTTTTGAATATTTTTTATTATGTACAGGCTTCCTCTGTCATTTAGGTTAGTAATTGTGGAGTAACTACAATGTTGGTCCATCCTCAGTTTTCTCCGATCACAGCCATTTAAATGCTGTAACTGTTTTAAAGTCACCTCTCCGGCAACGGAGTTAGGAAGGACGCCTGTATCACTTTAGTGACTGGGTGTCATGATACAACATCAAAAGTGTAATTAATAACTTCACCATGCTCAAAGGGCTATTGAAGGGCTGCTTTAAATTATTATTATTTTACCCATCTATGAATAGGTGCCCTTTGCGAGGCATTGGAAAACATCCCTGGTCTTTGTGGTTGAATCTGTGTTTGAAATTCACTGCACGATTCAAGACTTTTCAGCTTTTTATTTATTTCATTCAATGTGAAAATTAAATTCAAACAACATTTTCCCACTTTGACATTGAGGTATTGTGTATAGGCTTGTGACGCCAAAAAAATCTCAATATAATTAATTTTACATTTCGGCTGTAACACAACAAACTGTGGAAAATGGCAAGGGGTGTGAATACTTTCTGAAGGCACTGGATGTCATTTAGTCCAGAAACTTGCTCTACTTGGCCTCCAAAACGCAACGTTATCTCCACACAGACGCTCGTCTGTTTTTCTGGTTCCTCTGCATAGTTCGGTAATAGCACAGTGTTAGACTGCATGCTGATACATGCAGCTAGAATGAGCGTCACCCACTGGCCTCAATGTGTGCTACACATTTGGCGACAAGTTGTCTTCCTGAGAGGTTGTTTTGGTCCTCTTCATTCCCTTCATTGGGATTGGCAGTATGCTAATTTCTTCTGTGTTGTTGCAAACACTCTCTTGTGGAGACAGGTGTTGGCTCAACGCATTGGGTACTGCATTGTTGTCCAAAAGTTAAACAACCAGAAGTGTAGTGGGTGCTTAATATTCTTATGACGGTTCTTAGGAAAGTTGTATTGTTCACTATCTCACTGTCATACACCAAATATGAACAGTAACAGTATGCATTTAGACAAGGCAACTATTGAAGACTGATATAATCTCTATTTCCCAGGTGGAGCAATCCAAAGTGTTAGTAAAGGAAGGTGGTGTCCAGCTCCTGCTCACAATAGTCGACACCCCAGGATTCGGCGACGCTGTGGACAATAGCAACTGGTACGCAAAATTTGACGACAACTCTATTTTGGCTCCAATAAATGCATTGATCTTGGCCCATTTGACAGCCATTTCAGCTCATAGCTTGCGAGCAGGTTTCCAGGAAGTAGCGTCCATTTTTGGCTCAATGTGTGTGGGTTTGTTTCCTCCCTGTGGCTGTGTGTACCGCGCAGCTGGCAGCCGGTCATCGACCACATAGACAGCAAGTTTGAGGATTACCTCAACTGTGAGTCGCGGGTGAACAGACGACTGATGCCTGACAGCAGAGTGCAGTGCTGCCTCTACTTCATCGCCCCCTCGGGACACGGGTGAGTCTGGGTGGGAGGGAGAGAGTCAGTGTGAATGAAGGGGGAGGGCGTCTTGAGATTAACTAAGATTTCACAAGTGTAAAGTAGAATACCCCATATTAGAAATTCCAATAATTTTTGGCTACTGCCTCTTAGGCTTTTTTTTTTCTCACTCTTTAGGGTTGTTTTGCAATATACCTACATAGTTGTTTCATATGACTGTTAGTGCTAAAGGGCATTGGCCATCTGTCAGAGAAGGCTGTGTGTATCGTGGCTCTGGGGTAAATGGGATGTGTGCATGCGTTCACTGTTCATTCTCTGTTCTACGGGACATTGTCATTACAATCCCCCAGTCAATGTTGAGACAGGCTCTTAGGATGAGCAGCTTATGCTGGCCTCTCACACACTGACCCCTCACACACACTCCTCGCAGCACCAGCTGATATAAGCTGACTCGCACTCGGGTGCCTTGCACAGTGACAATGCTCACGGGAAACAGCTGGGGAAAGTGTTTTGGACACAGACAGTAGTTATTTGTGTTGTCATCATTGATAAATTACTTGTTTGTTTACACTACTAGAGCTCCATTGCAAACAATGTTTTATTAGTTAATAGATGTAAGGAAAGAAATGTGAGCTTCGTGGTTTGCTAAGAAAATAGTGGACCTGTCAGGAATCTGTCCATCAGTACCCCTACCCCAGCATTTATGTTATTATGTCATGTCTCCCTCCAGACTGAAGCCTCTGGATATTGAGTTTATGAAACGGTTGCATGAGAAGGTGAACGTCATCCCACTGATCGCAAAAGCAGACACTCTCACCCCAGAGGAGTGCCAACGGTTCAAGAAGCAGGTCAGTGGGCTCTGTTTGGGGGGGCTGGGCTCTGTCTGGGGGGGCGGGGCGTCAAGGGTTTACACAGACGAAGACTTGATTGTTGCTGATAGAAATAGACTGTTTGGGCAAAATGGGAGGTTTCCCATTCCACATACTGCTCTGACGATGCCCTCTAAATTTCCCCTGGGCAGGACAGTCTGAATGGAGTTGATACCACATGATAAAAAGAACTGTCTCGCACGTCTTTTGTATGTTAATAAATCATACTGAACCTTCCCTCAGATCATGCGGGAAATCCTGGAACACAAAATCAAGATCTACGAGTTCCCAGAGACAGATGATGAGGAAGAGAACAAACTGGTGAAGAAGATCAAGGTATAATACATATGTACCTCGGCGTTGTAAGCACCATGCGTGCACCAACGAACTTAGCCATTTGAACTGTTAGGCACTTAGATGCATCAGTCCTGCCTGGATATTGCGATCGCAATTGTTTTTGCAAAATCAACAATTCCCTGCTTATTATGCGAGGGTGTGCAAATTACTAATCACTGCACTATTACCACATAAAACAGTAAAATCATTGCAATATTACCACATATAGCTCTCCAATCACTGCACACACAAAAAGAGTGCTGGACATTTTAACCAATAACTTACTTTTACTGCATAGTGGTTCAATCAAGTAGCATGTCAAACTTTTTTCCAAATTGGTCAAAATCGTTGCAAATTGCCATGTAAAATATCTGAATTGCTGCAGCAAAACCAAATATTCTGGGCCACAACTAGCCTATCACAAAATTCTGGAGGGGCTGTTGCATACACACACACACACACACACGTCTCACACGCCGTTGTGTTATTTTGCTTGCAGGACCGTCTGCCCCTGGCCGTGGTGGGCAGTAATACCATCATCGAGGTGAACGGGAAGAGGACCAGAGGACGACAGTACCCATGGGGAGTGGCAGAAGGTACCAGGCATGATGGGAGATGAAGTTAAGCGAAAATCTATTAAGAGGCTCCTTTTGGAGAGGGGTTTGAATATGTATTGATTGTCTTTCCTTGCAGTTGAGAACGGAGACCACTGTGATTTCACCATCCTACGAGACATGCTCATCAGGTACAGACTCAAAACATGAAGTTACAAAAATGTATAGGAAATGACAATGCATTAAAAAAAATGATAATAATTGTAACGTTGTCAACCACAACCGCCTCAACATGATGGTTTCTAAGACTTGTTTTGTTGCGTACAGAACCCACATGCAGGACCTGAAGGACGTGACCAATAACGTCCACTATGAGAACTACCGTAGCAGGAAGCTGGCAGCCGTCACCTACAACGGACAGGACAACAACCGGGTCAAGGGTCAACAGTCGACGAAGTGAGTCCAACAGCTACCAGTGGTTCTCTATTTAACATGCACAGCCTAACTTTTTTTTTGTTGCTTAAAGGCATATTTAACCTGACAGATAATCTACTGGACATTTGAAATGTTTTATCATATTGACGTGATATTTAGGCTGTGTATAAATGGATGATTATTGTTGTAGTGTTCTTGGGGGTAATTTTTTTCCAATATAGGTCCATCATTCCAAATGCAGGTATTACAGCTTGAAGGGACACTTATGGATTTTGGCAATGAGGCCCTTTATCTACTTCCCCAGAGTCTGATGAGTTGCTATCTAGTACAATGCTAACTAGCGTAAGCGCAATTGCTAACTAGTCTTACCCTTATACTTCCAGTCATTGTGCTATCTGCAGATACCCATAGACTTCCAGTCATTGTGCTAACGCTAGTTAGCATTGGCTCGCAACGCTATCTCGAACTTCCTTCATACTGGACACAGAGATATATAAAAATGGTATCCACAAGTTCATCTGACTCTTGGGAAGTAGAAAAAGGCGTGGTTGCCAAAATCCATAACTATCCCTTTAAATTCCACACTGCTGCTCTCTCACACTTAAGACCCTGTTATGTACACCAACCATGCTCCGCATCGTAGCTATTTACTGAGAGACACCCTCACACACTGTGGTTCCTAACGCACAGCTACGCACCAAACACATGCTACTAATGTAAGGCTACTACTGCACACTACTACTACACACACTGTTTCATGCCTCTAGAAAAGTGGTTTTGTTTCTTTGTGAACTTTTCCTTGTTTACCGCGAGAAAGTAGATGTTTCGTTCTAAGTGTATGTTTTAGTCAGTCCGTTTGAGTTTTTTCGTTGTCGTAGTGCATGATTTCATCGCAGCATGCTAAGTGTGTGTGTTTCTGTTTTTTTAGACATGACACAGGTGAAGGCATGTAAGTGGTCAATTTATGTTTCCTTAGATCATTTTTTAAAAATATACCATTTTCCTCCCTTGTCCGTGTTCTTCTGTCTGGATTCTCTTTCTCCCAGTTCAGGGTGTTTTCTTCTCTCCTTTCTTCCCCCTCATGTCAGGCAATGTCTCAAGGAACCCTGTAGATGCCAACATTGAGAAGTCAACTGGGAATTGATAAACACGCATATTACATTGCAAATACTTCACGTGTAATTAGCGTAGTTAGACTGGTGGCTTCTTCTCACTTTCAATTGAGTTTACTAACATTTAGCTAAGCTAACATCACAAAGCACCACTTTTTCACTACAGTTACTCACTAGCCTATGCTAACAGCTTAGCTAACTCAGCTCCATGATTGCTTGGTGCTGGTCTTTGAGCAAATTGGGTTTCTTCTTCCCTCTGCTTTTCCACACTTCAGTCACCACATTGAGTCCTACCATTCCTTTCATGCATAGATCCTTGTATGTGCCAATTCCCTGCAAGGAAATGGGAGTGGCATTAATGTGAGGATTGTTCCACTGTGTTGGTGATGGATGGTGACGGTGCACTGTGGGACTGGTCTGACTGTTTGCCTGCATACGTGTGTGACCCTGCAGGAGCCCCCTGGCTCAGATGGAGGAGGAGCGGCGGGAGCACGTGGCCAAGATGAAGAAGATGGAGATGGAAATGGAACAGGTGTTTGAGATGAAGGTCAAGGAGAAGATCCAGAAGCTGAAAGATTCCGAGGCTGAGGTAACATCAGTCACATTGCCTTACTACACTACTGATCCCTACCGTATGGTTTGACTTCTTACTTCCTGATGCGTAAACACTCACTTTTTGGTGGGTGTTGATGCACTGAAAGTCTTAGTGAGACAGTGAGTGGGGGGTATGAGAGGATTTATTTAATGACTAGTTATCGTGTGTGTGTGTGTGTGTGTGTGTGTGAGAGAACTTCACTGCCCCTCTCTCTGAAGTGTTACATTTCCAAATGCACACTTTATTTAACCAGAATAGTCCTCTTCGCAACAATTGTCAGTTATTCAGTGAGTCACAGTTGTGAGCATGTCTTTTCAAATGTTTTCAAAATGTCTCTTCTTCTGCAGCTGTCGAGGCGTCATGAGCAGATGAAGAAGAATCTGGAGGCCCAGCACAAGGAGCTGGAGGAGAAGAGACGCCAGTTTGAGGATGACCGGGCCAACTGGGAGGCCAATCAGCGCCTGGAGCAACAGAGACTGGATGCCTCCAGGTAACAGTGTCTGTCACACACCTGAACTGTAGTGGTGACTTTGGTTGTTACAAAAGTAGCTCTATTTATTGTTGTCTGTTGGCTAGAGAAAAAAGCTCAACTGGACACACAAACAAGGGTGTGTGCAGAACGTAATACCAGCTGGTCCCACTAGATGTCACTGTTGTATAATCATATCTCAACCACTGTTTGTAAATGTTTGCATCATTATATTGCCTTCTATACTATATTCACTGCAACATGATCTCCTCTACAGGACTCTGGAAAAGAACAAAAAGAAGGGGAAGATATTTTAGACAGTCTGCAGAAACACCAAGTTGTACTTGTTGCCAGCTTGGATATCTATGTGTGGCACCAAAGCTCTTGTACAGCCCAGCTGGGTCTGCATGTACTGTCACAATGACCGGAAGAGAGCTGCCTGTGGACTTCTCCAAGGAATGTGTTTACCTTAACCAAACGTACCGTCTTAGACAGGCCAAACCCATATATAACTGAATACTGCCCAAGGTTGCAATGTCTATTTAACAACTGATTACTACAGTTTTATGCAGAGCAACAATCATGTTTCAGTGGTTTAATTTGTTTACATGCACAAAAGCTCTTCCATGATGTGGAAAAGGAAATGGCATTTCCAAAAACCGTTTTTGTTTAGTAAAGTGTAACAGATAAACCTCATACTGAACAGCTCCCCATGCAATGTAGCCTAACAGGAAACGACAGTCTCGGTCTCTCAATAGGAGGAATGGGAAATCTAAAAGAGGCTAAAATGCACCTTGGGCTTTTTTTTTTTTTATGGCTGAAGCTTTTTCCAAAATGTAACGCTTTCTTCTGTTTTTAGCAAATTTCACTAGCCTTGGACCACCATTAACTTCATAAATGTTATATTTCAGTTTATTTTTTATATATACACCGAGCCAGCTAAAGTTTTCTTTTTTTTTTTTGTATGTAAGAATTCGTCTGAAGCTTTGACCCGTTTCTGAGGAGGATTGACTGTTTAAAATACATTCAGTAGTCCTACAAAGAGCAGAAAAAATAAATGAAAGGAATATTTCTGTGACTCCACATGTCATCAGATTAAGTGGGAAAGGAAAGTCAATACCATATTTTGCTTTGCCTATGTACTCCATCTGTATTTTTTATTTGTATTGTACAAAGTCACTTAATAAACATGTGATAGACTTGCAATGCAATGAATGCTGCTAGGTAATGCATGTTGATACTGCATTACTACATTCAGAATACCTATTATGTAGGCCTACTGATGTTTAAACAGTTTAAATGTGTTACTTATTTTTGCTCTGTAGTTCAGTATTAATCTGCTTTGTCTACACCATATCTCCACCAGAGGGCAACATGGGTTTCCTTTTCAGCGTTTCTCAGTTTAGTGGTTTTACTTTTGATGTAAGTATTCTGCCACATTACATGCACAATATGAATGTTTTCAGAGCACTAGCAGGTTATTTGCCTGAATAGATTTGACATTTCACACAGTAATATGCATATTCCTTCATTTTCTAAAGCAATTTTTGCAAGTACTGTTAATTTGCTGACGCAAAAATGTTTTCAGAACATTGGACTTCACGCTTGACTGAAACAATCATGCAAACACATGTTCAGTGCATCCTGGTTCACAGTTAATTATTTTGATGCAAAGTTGTATGTAGCTGCTATGGAGATCCATTAGAAGGAACCTGCAGGAATAACAGTAATCAACAGTATGTCCTAAGAGAAAGAACTCACTCAGAATGAGTCATGGATACACTAAATGCTGATATTTTACCTTGTTCCTCTGAGCTCCTTTTACCCATCAGTCCAACAAAAGACTCAAATTTCTGCCCTGGGAAAGAGGTGATATTAGGGCAATTTCAGACTGAGAAAAGTACATCTCCCACAGTGATCCCATTTTGACATTACACAGCAGAGTCTCTCGTAGGAATTGTAAATGGCATGAGAACAGTTCCACCACAGTGGTTTTCATACCTTCTATCATAGAATTACATATTTAATAGGATCTCTGTGCCTTATATACCATGAATATCTTCATAATAGTAGCCTCAGTAAAATTGAGTTGAAATGGTCAGTACCAATGCATGCAACACTTACCTGGTCTTATTACCTGGGATTTTTCTGTAAAGAGTGGAAGGGAAAAAGCAAAAATACAGATGAGCTTTTATAGAAATAGAATATATTTAAAATATTGAATTATTACTAGAAAGTAGTTAGCCGACCAGAGCCTCTTTTCCCCATAAGATCAAAGAATTGGCGTGACTCAGGTTTTCGAGTCATTCTTTTCAGGATTTCTTTGTATTGCTCAGATAGTTGCAATTTCCTCTGAATAAATAAAATACACAATTTGGCTTATTCATTTGATAGTAACCTAGGCTAATCATGAGAAGATTATTATGAAGCCTATCACTGCCCGTGGCTGCTTCCTAAATAGTCCACATTTACAAATGTACGGGACAGTGCTGAAACATTTTTTTTATCTTAATATCGACAATGCCACTATAGGCTACAGTCAAGAGAAGTGTCCTACCGTATCATTGTCTTCTCTCCAACTGCCATCAAAATGTATTTTTTGGCTGAGGACAGATGCCATAACGAGGGAAAATACCATAATGAGTAGAATTATCTTCATTGTGGTAGCAGCTGTGCTGTGCATAAAGTTGTTCCTCTTCATGCGTTTATTTTATTTGATGAGAGTAACTTTACTGATAAAATCAGACCAATGGCCTGAATAAATACTGAATTCCTATAATGTCAAGAGTTTCAAAGATGCAGCCTGCTGCAATACCTACACGGAGCAAATTTTAACAGAGAAAAGTGCGTCTATCCATTGGCGCGACATTACAATCGGCGCATCTGTGCGCGCCGGCGTTTTTATGCACAGACAGAGCTGAAGTGGATGTCAATGTCAAGCCGTTAGGTCATATTATGAATCAGTAGGTATGTCTTTGTGTTTCAATTTCTGAAGGGGAAACCACCGTTGCTTCTGTCCAACAGAGGCCTAAAATCTACATGTCTGGAACAAGGCTAGTCTACTTTTGGCACTGTGCTGGACTCGCAATCACTCAATTCCATCCAGAAGTACAACATAAACAAGTGACGTCAAAACGTCATATTTAATATATGGTAGCCTATTTATACCGATTTTTAATGACACAAAGACGCTTTATATAGTATAAAAGAAACACAAGAAACGTTAAACAAAAAATAGGGAGTAGGACTCAAAAATAAAGAGTGTGATGGGTCAGAGTGAGCGAGAAAGCAGGTGTGTGTGTGAGAGAGAAAGAGACTATGCGTGCGTGTATGTGTACAGTGAAATCCTTCAACCAAGCATAAACACACATACAGTAAAAGTCTGTAAGACTTTTTAGCATTTATGGGGCCCACTTCACAAATCCCTTGGAATAAACAATGAAGTACTCGTCCTTATACCGTCTGTCAACTCCCGGCTCAATGCTGTCAATTAAAAAAATATATATACATATTCTGCATTTATACAGCAATTACCAAATATACTGCTGTGTGCATATTGATTTAGAACATTGTCGACATACCGCCACCGTTGTGGGTGGAACATGGGGCTTGGTTATTATCAACTTTGGTGCTGTGCTGCTTAATAGTAACGTTCGACCTACATGTAATTCAAAAAGTGTAAACAGCGAAAATTAGAGAGATGAAGTCAACTCATAATTTAGACTACGACGAGCGTGCATTCTCAACATCTACATTTGCGCACAGCACCGTCAACTTCAGATCCAAAATAACTCCTCAACAAGTCACGGTATTGGAGCCAGGTAACACAGCTCCAGCTTTCTATGGTAACCCTGGATGGAGAATTCGTTTACCTGCCACATGCAGGGTTGAACTGGCCATTGGTAATTCCCGCTTTTACCAACAAGTCTGCCTTTTTGGTGTGCCTGTGGAACTCCGAGTCGTCATTAACCGACTTGGTCCAGGACCTACCCGATAGCACCCACCCATTGGTATCATTACAAAGGAGCAACACAAATGTTTACTGTTGTTTGTTAATATAGAGGAGACAGGCCATTAAACAGAACTGACATATTACAAGTTTCCCCTTGTGTTTCTGTTCAACAGAAATACATAAGTTTTGTCCAGATTGCACTTCACCCCTGTTCCTGTATTTGGCTATGGGAACTGGATTCCCAGTGTGCTGTACTCCTGGGGCCGTTCGGGACACAACTATGGCCTTTCTCATGCAGTTTGTACCTCTACATGCAGGGAATACTCGCTATGCACTTTAGGACTGGTGCACTCATCAAAGCACCAGTGGAAGTTTCATTGTCCCTTGCATTTAGATCCCAACTGTCTGTGGTCCATTTAACTTTCCCTTTTGACTATTATTATTTTATCCTGGATGAACATATTATAGTTCAGAGTTCTCAGGGTGCCATCAGAGTTATTTAATGACAGATGGGCCATGTATTTATTGTTTTCTATGTTCATCTTCTGGAAGTGCCGTATCTATTGAAATGTTAATTCCATACAGGGTGGAATATGCCAGTGATAGTCAAGAGACTTGATGTGCGATATGATTGGCTGATGGGTTCCTGGAGCTAGATGAAACACCGGTTGATTGATGCAGGCGACGGGTGTGAGGCGGCCCCCTCCGCTGCAGGTTTCGTTGCCTGGGTTCCTTTTTCACCAAGGTCAGTTATGAGACGGAGAGAGGGATAGGTGGAGAGCCGTGGGGAAACATTTAACTGCCATTTTCCAGGATTAACAGAAGAGTTGTTATGCAGTTGTCCATAATGTTTCCCATAGAATGTGAGAGGTTGTGTAAAGACTCACAAGCAGACTTTCCATGTGCTTGAACTTGACATGAAGGAACACATTGACACTGTTTGTTTCCGTCCCCAGGTGAAGAACATGGTCAAGTCCTTGTCCATGCACGTCCTGGTAACCCGATCCAGGATATGAACTGTGTGGGAGACAAATATTCTACGCCACTAGGCATACCTGCTGCCGTAGTGCACCGGGAGCCCTCGGTAGCCCAGGCCCTTAGGTAACTAACACTGACTGACTGATTCATACAGTGTTTGGTCAAGTTGGTTTCCTCACTTAACTCACTGGAAGCCATGCTTCCTCTAAGGATGAAGTGTTCTCTCTGTAGTCTTGGATGGATTACTCATGGAAATGATCTATCGACTCCTGACCTGATGAGCTATGCGAGCAATGGTCAATAGAACGTACTGTGAATGTTATTTGATTGTCAAATTTGCAACCATAAATTAATATTGGACCAAATAAAGTGAATATATGGATGTTTATATTCTATGTTTTGTAGATATGGACACATGGTGACCGTGTCCTTTCAGAGTACCCCCTCTCCAAACTTCTTCATTGGCATTGACCAGCAGGGGGCACTGTCTGAGATGGGCTGGTTCCTCTACCCCTCCTTCAAGTTCATCAACTGGCAGGCCCAGTGGTAAGCAGTAAGCACACTATGGATTCCCCAGTTATTACAGTAAACTGAAGACATCAGGAATTCATATGTCAGGAGTATGCGAAGAAAGAGAAAGATTTTCAGCTATTTGGTAACTATAACCATTCCTTCATAGGTTTAATTTCTGTGAGGCACTTCAGACTAGACTCCGTGACCCAGCCTGGGTGGTCCCTGTGTTTGAGGAGATTCAGATGCAAGGACAGAGTGGAGCAGTAGCCACAATCAGTGTAGGTGAAGGGGGAGACAGGTTAAATAATGTTTTTTAAGCCTTGAGAAAATTGACACATGGATTGTGTATGTGTGCCATTTAGACGGTGAATGGGCAAGACAAAAGATTTAAGTGCCTTTGAACGGGGTATGGTAGTAGGTGCCAGGCACACTGGTTTGAGTGTGTCAAGAACTGCAATGCTGCTGGGTTTTTCACGCTCAACATCCCGTGTTTATCAAAATGGTCCACCACCCAAAGGACATCCAACCAACTTGACACAACTATGGGAAGCATTGGAGTCAACAATGGCCACAATCCCTGTGGAACACTTTCGACACTTTGTAGTCCATGCCCCAACAAATTGAGGCTGTTCTGAGGGCAAAAGGGGTGCAACTCAATATTAGGAACGTGTTCCTAATGTTTTGTACACTCAGCATTTATGGTCGTGCCATACATTAAGTCGACAATAAATCCACCAGTTTTGAATATAGTTATAATTTGATAGATATTTAAAAGGAATTTTGACTTTGCCATTTCACTGTGTCGGTAGACATGTTGGATTTTGACATGTTGGAGTTGGACGCGTTTCTGTTCTGTCCCAGCCAGAGGAATGACTCCCACTGGGATCACACTGTGCAGCTGTTTGTGTGCTGTAACGATTTCAGTCCCCATTGCAACATGGAGATGGGGCGCTGTATAACAGCCTTCCCGCAGGTACAGTCTGTGCATTTGTTGTCACATGATATTGATACCATTTGACATGAGTCCCCAAAATGCATTTTGGTATTTGTTAAGATCACTCTTGAAGGGCAAAGCTGTTCCATTTCCATTGACTTCCATTGACTTCCATTTTTATTTTTTATCTCCATATCAAATCATTTCTGGGTAACAATGAAGTACCTTATTGTGATTGTTTTCAATTAAAAGTGTAAAAAAGAAAACCAAAAAGCTTCTTATTAAGGAGCAATTTCTCAAAGAAGAATTTTGCTGGGACTGTCTGGGAGTGTTCTGAGGGGAGGGATGGGCCTAATGGGAGGGATATGTAACCTGAAAACTAGCACTTATTGGCAGAGGTTTGAAACTCTTTTTGTTATTGGTCTACTAACTTATCCCACCTGGTGATGTTGCCAGACAGGCCAAAACACCCGTGCAAAACAAGCAGAAATTCCAGGCAGTCTTTTCAAACAGCTCTTACACTAAAAGGGTATTATCATAATCTTCACAATTTTACAGTATTACTTCAACTTCATAGTGTGGAAATATATACTGAACGAAAATATAAATGCAACAATTTCAACTGAGTTACAGTTCATATAAGGAAATCAGTCAATTGAAATAAACTCATTAGGCCCTAATCAATGGATTTCATACGACTGGGCAGGGGTGTGCCTGGGAGGGCATAGGCCCACCCACTTGGGAGCCAGGCCCAGTCAACCAGACTGACTTTTTCCCCACAAACGGGCTTTATTACGGACTGAAATACTCCTCAGTTTCATCAGCTGGTCTCAGACGATCCCACAGGTGAAGAAGCCAGATGCTGAGGTCCTGGGCTGGCGTGGTTACTTGTGGTCTGCGGTTGTACTGTACCGGACATACTGCCAAATTCTCTAAAACGACGTTGGAGGTGGCTTATGGTAAAGAAATTAACATTAAATTCTCTGGCAACAGCTCTGGTATTCTTGCAGTCAGCATGCCAATTGCACGCTCCCTCAACTTGAGACATCTGTGGTGTTGTGTGACAAAACTGCACATTTTAGAGTGGCCTTTTATTGTCCCCAGCACAAGGTGCACCTGTGTAATGAAAGGGCTGTTTAATCAGCTTCTTGATATGCCACACCTGTTTTTTTACTGTATAGAAAATGCTAAGTGATGGTTAGGCAATAGGACTGACTCTTTCACTTTAAAAACCCCAACATTAAATAGGTTTCCAGTGTGTGGGTATGCCATCCTGTTGTGTACAGTTCTACTTGTGACAATGGACAGAAATCACTCTTCTTGAGCAATTTAGACCATTTCATCCCTCTTTCATCATGGGTAGAAAAAGATGTGCACTTCCATACTAAGCAAAGTGTCATAGAAAATAACAGGATGTTTGCAAATAGTTGCTGGAAAGTTGTCCTGGCAAAGGACAACCCCCCTATGAGTCTCGGTTATGACAGATTAGTCATAGAGGAAAAAGTACTCCAGTATCAGCTTTTTCTCACTGCACCAATGCAATACCGTCTAAAGACAGTATCATTACAGTATCATTCTGTATTTCTTATATGGTAAGAAATAATGTGGGTAGAAACTGCTTTACAAATCAAGTTATTATTGCAATCAGTCATTTTATGTACCATATTGTGTCTTAGGTGGAATTGTATGCTGTAATCCCAGGCCACGGGAGAGACAGGAACAGCTGCGGCAAGTTCTGTGTGACTGCACACCACTTCCTCGTCAAGGGAGCATTCAATCACACTCGTATTTTTGACTCGGCAGGTGGGAAATGACTAACGTTCAAGTTTGGTCATGCAGATTCATATAATCTTCCCATAGTCTGGGCCATAGTTACATTAGCATGATGAGGCTGTATTTCTCTGAGGGAAATTAAATTGAACTTTTTTTTCTTCTAATTTTTCTTCTAATTGGATGAGACGGGGGGGACGGGGGGGTGGAACATTATTGTTTTTACACCGTAAATAAGCCCAAATATACATTGTATTTCACAATAGCATAATCATTTCATACCTTGATTACATTGAGACGTGGTCACATAGGTCTCTTTATGTATTCACAGGAATACTTGAGAACAGATTTCTTAAATTAAAGGATTTAGCTAAATTCCTGGAAATTCATATTTTTTGCCCTAAAACAAAAATAATTTGTGGGCCAATTTGGCCTGCCATCTTCCTGTTGCTGACCCCTGTCCTAGGGCGTTTTCCTGCTTGTGTCCCTATTCTATTCTTATTTGAGTGAGTCAGGTGTGGGTCTTTTGTCATGCGTTTTGTTCCAAATGAATGTAGCTCCTACCATATCAATGCATTATACTGCATTTACCATGTTTTCAGTGCAGCATTCTTTAACAATCCCAATGTCTTGACTGTTTCCTGGGGTTCTGTTATTCTCCAGGTTCAGCCCTGGGGTGTGCCATGTGGGTGGGCCTCTCCGCCCCCTCTGGGCGGTGCCCAACAAGCATGGCACCTGGCTGTACGGTCCGTGGGGGCTGGTGTGGTGGGCTACAGGTCAACCCCTGGAGGATTGACATCACCACACAGGTAATAGAACTATCACCAGACCTCGTCATGAAAAGTTGCCCTTGCGGTTCGCCATCAGAAACCTCTTTGTTTAGCTAGCAGTGGATACGATCACATGCAACTTCAAATGAAGCTCATGCAAGTTAACACGTAATCAGATGGTTATCGTCTGCAACATCACAGATGTCATCAGAGGATTGATTAAATCACAATTAGAGCTAATTAAAGCCAGAAGAATAATGCACTTGTTGAACATACTGTAGCTATAGCCATCAGTCTTGCATGTTTTCATGGTCATCACTCAGTCATTGTTAAGTTGGTCAGGGTCCTCACTTTAGCGTCGGATATCCTGCTACAGAGCTTTCTGATGTGGGGATGCTTGCACATCACTCGAATGTGACAATTGCTTGTAAACGAAAAATGGTTTCATACGTCCTTTCCATAGAAATATAATTTCTCATTAGATCTAATTGAATCATTCTATTTATATGTTTCTTTCATCCTCACCTTATACTGGATTGATATTGAACTATGAAATGATGACGTAACAGATTTCTATTTTCCAGTTTCAGAGCACAATGTTGCCACCTTCAAATGCATACTAAAGAGGCATTCTTTCACCATGTAAACAAGACCATAACACAGTCTTTGTAAATTTGTGTCACGGTCATCCTCCTCTTCATCTGAAGAGGAGAGGCGAGATGGATCGGAAGACCAAAATGCGGCGTGGTAAGTGTCCATGGTAAATCTTTAATCAAGAAAGACTGAACACTATAAAAACGAGTAACAAAAACAATAAACCAAATTCGACCGTGAAGCTACAAAATGAGACCTGTGCTGAAACAAGCCATCAACATAGACAATCACCCACAAACAAGCAGTGCAACCCAGGCTACCTAAGTATGATTCTCAATCAGAGACAACTAATGACATCTGCCTCTGATTGAGAACCATACTAGGCCGAAAACATAGAAATGCCCCAAAACATAGAAAAACAAACATAGACTGCCCACCCAACTCACGCCCTGACCATACTAAATAAATACAAAACAACGGAAATAAAGGTCAGAACGTGACAATTTGCATGCCTTTTTTGGTGTTTTAGCTGTTATTTCTGACATTTAAAGAGTTTCAAGACAACAATTTTGCTAATCTTCTATCCCACATACTGCAGGGTTTTTGACGGAAAGGTTAAACATTCAATTTCAAAATGTTTGCTACAGTAGGCGTTTGTGTCCATTAATTTGCAGTGGAGTGCCCTTCATGAAATTACCTATTAGATGAGTACAGCACTTGATCACTCATGAGTCCTTGGAAAGGCACACATGACCCCGTCTTTCCAAAGCTTCAGTTCGATTTTATTTATTTGATACACACACATCATTTTCATGGCCACTTCATTTGATTACCACAGGTTTAATTTGTAGATGTTACATGGATATTACAGTATTGGGGCTGTTGTTTATGGTTGTTTTGATTACTATAGTGTTTCTCCCGAGGCCTTGAATTGTTCTTTCTTGTTGTCTTTCTCAGCTGGACATGAGTGGGATTAAAGCTCAGAGAGTGTGAAGCTCATTTTGCTCTTCAGAAAAGTTGAAGGCGGCTACTTAACCTGGTCAATTATTTGTAACTGCACAGACGTAGCTTTTAGCGTCAAACTTAAACTTTCAGGTGATGACAAGACACTTTTCCCCGACGCAAGATCAACCACCTTCTGCTTCTTCAATTATGCAAGTATGTCTTTTTGAACGGTTCACTTGCGAAGGTTGGAGGAGTGGGGGTTGGTGACATTTGCTACCACAGACACGAATGCATTAAAACAGTGTAATATTGCACAAAATGTTCAAATATATCTGGATGTTCAAATGATCGACATTCTCTTTGTTCATTTAATTAACTTTAATGAAATTGTGCAGTGTAATAAACAATAATATCCAGCAGTCAGTTTTCATACAAATTAGTTACTTATAGGAACGTTAATCCGAGATAAAGGTTAGTGTTATGAACTTCTGCCACATTTGTAACATTACCATTTAGTGTTCAACGGTGTTTTTGGAAACCAATACGGTTCTGCCCTTATTACTCCATCTTGAACATGAATAAATGGAATGCTTCCCTGACTGTATACTTCTTCCAAAAGCCCTAAGTCTCATTCAACTTACAGTTAGTTACCTCCAAGAAATGAGGGAGCTTATGTTAAAACAAAGACACACATATACAGAGTTATATAAATAGCTTATTGCCCCTGAGGGGATAATTTCAATTTAATTCAAGTTAAATTGAATTGGTGCCATGTTACCACCAACAGTTCCAAGACGAGGGAATACGAATCCAAAATAACTGTGATCGAACATTTGGTCCCAACATCACCTCTTTGACAAGTGTTCTATCCATTTCTATCCCCATGTCAAAGTATTGGTGAAGAGGTAAGGCACTGATATTGAAATTGACCCACCTTTGACCCAAATGTATCATGTCTTATCAATACAGTCAAGTAGATTTGTGAGCATTCAAAACAAGTCAACAACTGTGTGTATGTTAGACCTTAACACAGGTTTTTTTGCAGCTCTTCTCCGACTCAAATCGGTTTTGATTTCCCTGACAGCCTCCGAACCAGAACTGGGCACAGGCATTAGCCGTAGTGTCATAGTACCACTTCACAAAGTAATTCCTGCAAGGCCCGGGGTCCAGAGTCTGTCCACATCTCTCATCTGGGGAAAAAGGAAGAAAAATGGGGGACATTGCTTTTACTTGTACTGTATAGCGTTGTATGAAATGACAAGAATAGGAAATGGGGAAATATCAGCAAAGGCTGCACAGTAGTTTGAGCTCTGGAAAAATGCTATATGCTATCAATCAAATCACCCGGTATTAAATCATCCTGGGGCAGAGGTGGAGAGGTTGGGGGGAGCCCGGGTAGCTTTACTACGGGAAGGGGCCTCTGGGTGGGGGCCTGGGAGCCCGTCATGACCACACTGTGGGAGGGGTTCTTCATCTCTGACGGAAGAAGGAACTCTGGTAGGCGCTTGAAGGGTTCCCTGTCAAAGGATGGGACCCTGTAGGTCTCTGAGTTATCTCGGTCCCCGGTCTGGGAGCCCTGTGGGGTAAAGACTCTGTCTGACTCTCCTGGTGGACCTGGCTGTTTAACAGAGGGTAAAGAAATTGATATATGTATTTTGTACATCTGCTATAGTATGTGATTACAATCAAAATTGTGACACACAGATCCATGTATGAACGCATTTGCAAATGAACATGTGCATGCACAGACGCAACACACACTCAATTCATGGCTGATTTAGCAGAAATTCAAGTTCAGACACTATCCTTATGTGGGGCCTTTTTAGCAATCATTTGGTTATGGTGAGTTCTCCTAATTTTCTTCACAATATTATATTTTACAATGACATGATTTATTGTACTGCAAAGCTTAGTGAGCTCTGTAAAGATCTGCAAATGTGCAGCCCTATTCTGATCATGACAGAACCATTATGTAAAGTGGAAGTGTTGTCATTCTCACCACCAAATGTGTTTTTTTAAAGTCTCCATTGAAAGTGGGCGTGTCAGTATCAGTCCTCTCTGGGGTTTCCCTGACAATCCCGGCTTGTCCAGGGGTTCCGGGGGAGTATCTGGAGCTAGGGATGGAGCTGAATTGGGCCCCGCCATCACTCTCACAGATCCGACTCAGCAGCTTGCTCTCAAGGGCTGGACGAGCCAAGACAAGACAGTACCCCAATATTATTGGGACTAGGCAATAAGACACAGCTATGTAAAACGTACAGATATTTAGGACTGAATTTTCTTTGGATAATTTTAACAGCACAGGTGTTTCTCTGGCTTTAGAAGTATTTAGGCCCACATTAACTATTCAAATATAACTGTGGCTTTACAAGATGTTCCTTGCAGGGAACATAAACTTCAGTAAGAATGGACATCATAGTGAAAGGTACTTCCTGCTTACCAGGAAGTGTCCTGAAGTCATCAATCAGGTAGACGTGTTCCCTGTCTGGGTCAGAGGCCATGAGGTGGAGCTCTTTCTTAAACTCCTCGTACAGCGGATCACTCTGGTTCACCACCCCGATGACAAACGTCTCAATGTTACTGCCATTGGCCTCTTTCACTGCCTCCTCCAGCCTCACAGAGTCCCTCTCGTCCGCCTGTCCATCTGTGATCACTATGGCCACTTTCCTCACCCCGGGCCTGGCCGCCCGGAACACCTGGTTGGCCTGATGGATGGCGCTGCCCGTGAAAGTGCCTTCGCCCAGGTAGGTCATAGTGCGGACCGCCTTCTTCACCTGGTGGTGATAAATATTTATAACATCTCTGATGTAGCCTGGTCCCAGATCTGTTTGTGAGGTCTTATGTGACAATGACCATAAGAGTTGGCAAGACAGCACAAACAGATCTGGAACCAGGAGTTCAGAGTTGAATTTGACGGCTGTAGAAGGTGTCCAATTGGACTAGCTTCAGGTCTTAGCTGTAAATTAAATATGATTATTGTACTAGAGAGTAAGATTTTTCATTTTGGACGCTTGAGAGAAAATCAACTTGCATTGAACTTTTATGTCATATGAATTGAATGTTATCATTACAGAGGATTCAATAAAGTTTTGAGAAATATAAAACTGAGATAGTCTTGACCTGGTCCCGGCTGGCTTGCTGGTGCAGACTGACCACCACCATGTCGATGTGGCTGTAGAGGACCACCCCGACGCGAGTGGTCTCCCGGCTCACGGAGGCACGGTCGACCAGAGCGTTCACAAAGTCCTTAACCACGTTGAAGTTGTCAGGGCCCACACTCTCTGAGCTGTCAATCACAAAGACCAACTCCAGTGGGCTCTCACGGCACTTCACCCCACAACCTGGGGAAAGAGATAGATTCATTGAAAGTCTCTGCAAGCAGCCATTACAGGTATGGTATTGTACCTGGTGTGTGAATTACCACAGTACCACACTAACCACATATAGATCTGACCAGTTTGATGACCTCCTCTCTCTGTAACAGATGGTAAAACACTTTAGTGTCTAGTCATTGTAATACTACAGTACGGCGGTACAGTGTACAAAACAGACTATACTTACTGTTAGGCCAGGTTCCCCTTTTTCTCCCAGTCTGCCCTGTAATTCAGGAGGTCACTCAATAACAAATATATACATCTCATAATGTCCATGCTTTTTCCAGATTTATAGTAAGACTAGTACCAAAGGTCCAGCCGTTCCTGTCTCTCCAGTCTCTCCCCTGTCCCCCTTTCTGCCTCGTTCACCCACGAACCCCCTGTCTCCCTGTAGGAACAGCAAAACTTAATCATTTTTCTATAACTTGGAAAGTTCAAGACCATTTGTGAGACTGGATTTGGTTCTGGCTGCCGAGATTAGAGATTGGATAACATCTCTATATTTATTAAGCTACATGTTATGTTGTTTGTGTGGAGGTTCTTACCTTATCCCCTTGAATACCTTGTCCTGGGGGCCCCCTGGGGCCCGGGATCCCCTGGAATCCTGACTCCCCCTATCAGGGAAAATCAAGTCAGCATTTTGATCTGTGGAAACACAGCACTAGTATATGCCTAGCTGTACCATGACCTAACATGGCTTACTAAACGGTCCTTTAACTGTACCTTTGGTCCTTGAATGCCCTCTCCAGGCAGTCCCTGGGGACCCGGTGCTCCAATCTGACCAGCTGACCCCTGCAGAGAGAATCATGTCATCGTGATGCTCCGCCAGTCATATTGTTCCTATTAATCTTGTTCAATCATTGATATCCTGTGTACTCAAATCACGATGGCTAATTTCTCCTCCTACACATTGGTAAAAATTATTATTATTGGTCTGAATAGGATTTATGACCTTGGGGCCCATTAGCCCAACTCCTGGTGCTCCAGCTAGTCCTGTGGGGCCTGGAGTTCCCCGGTCTCCCTGAACAGAAAGATCCTCAGGTTAAATACTCACATAGAGTTCACAAAACAAACACATTAAGTTGCCCCTATAATTGGGTTAAGGTTATTTTGTGACCTAAATAGAGTTTATGCAATCATTACACCGGAAAACTCACCTTAGGACCAGGTAAACCTTTTCCTTCTGGTCCAGTCTCACCTGTCAGTCCTGGTACTCCAGGGGCTCCCTAATAAGCATGACAGAACATCTATTCATACAGTATACATACTGAATAGTCAGCATAGATTAATGAGTATGATCATAATAATAGAGAAATGGGGATACTTACTGGAGTTCCAGGAAGGCCTTCCCCTTCAAGCCCAGGTGGACCAATGGGCCCTGGTAGCCCTCTCTCACCCTAAAAAGTGAAAGTGGTTTCACACCAATGGTCTTATGTGGTTCATTGGACATTTGAGAAATACTTGCACCTCCCAAATCAAACTGAAAGAAGCTGAATCAAATTACCTTCGGTCCCGTGATTCCTATTCCTGGTTCACCAACATGTCCGGGTGGGCCTACTGCACCAGGGTCCCCCTGGAAACAAAACAACCCAACATAAAATAGAACACTGACGTCATCCTTAAGATATGGTAACACTTTAATATCCTAATAAAGTAGTAACCAACAGTGTTGTCAATGTTCCTTCTCACCAGAACTTACCTTGATACCGGGTAACCCCCGCCCAGGTGGTCCGTTTGTACCTGCTCGTCCAGCACTTCCGGCTTCACCCTAAAACAGGAAACATTTTATAACAGCAGAACCAACCATGCTTTGGGTCAGTAGTGTTGAGCATGACTGTTGTGCATGTGCTTACCTTGGCCCCCATTGGCCCCACAGGCCCTACTGCCCCTAGCTGGCCCCTGGAGCCCCGCTCGCCTCGGGCCCCCTGAGAGAATAGTCACAGCTTGATTTCAGACAATCTTTTCCATACATCCTTTAAAATAGTGAAAATGCTTTAAGATAACTGATTTGTACCTTTTCTCCAGGGACACCTTTTCCGGGTGCCCCATCAGGTCCCCTGGGCCCATGTAACCCAATGTCACCCTGACACCATGTGAAATAAATACACAATACTGTAAACAATGAACAATGTCAGTTGACAGACTGACATTAATGTACTGTCCTAGTGATAATGACATTGCATCACAGCACACTGTGCCCACCTTCTGTCCTATGTCTCCATCCTCTCCAGAGAGGCCCGGAATACCAGGCAACCCCTCCGATCCTGGGTCTCCCTAGAGGAGCATTTACAAATCTCTATTAACACAGTTTTACTTGATCTGGTTTAAATACTGTCTTACTGAACCATCAGACTTACTTTAGGTCCTGGCTCCCCAACACCGCTCTCCCCTGGGATTCCAGGCTCACCTGAGAAGCCTTGGCTTCCCTGTAGAACAAACAGTACATGTGACATCATATCTACTAATGAATATACTGTACGTTTGCGTCTTGCATTCAGATCTAAGACTTCCGTTTTTGCCTGACATTAGACTCCCTTTGATCATGTGACATTCAACCTTACCTTTTGGCCCATAAGTCCCACACCTGGATTCCCTCTGGGGCCTGGAGGGCCAACTGGCCCTTGGTTCCCCTGAAATTAAGGGGACATTAGAAGAAAAGGAATATGAGTATAAGTATATGTGAGTATACAGTATGTTTGAGAATAGACAAATTGACATTATACAGAAGGATCTGACTGCAGGTGAATCAGAATGTACCTTTTCTCCTTGAATTCCTGCCCCTGGCATTCCCACCGGTCCTTGTGATCCAAGCTGTCCAGGATTTCCCTGAGAGAAACATAAGACCTCCCATCAAATGTCATTTCACTGAAGGAATATGGGATCATTCTCAATGGATCGTTGATCATTTATCATCATACGGACCAACATAAGACCTCAACATAGTAATGTCCAATAGTCTTAAACTTGCTTTACCTTATCACCTTTGATCCCAACACCAGTGAGACCACGCTCACCTCTGGGGCCATCATGGCCTCGATCCCCCTGAAAAAAATAGATACTTGAGTCCACATTGATAAAAAAAAAGACATATTAATGGCCCGTTGTACTTATACCAGACCTCATTTTGACTTTAGGATGTGTACAGTTATACCTAACAGTATAATACTTGGACACTTAAATATTTGCCCACCTTTGAGCCAGGGAGCCCCTCCCCAACAGCTCCCTGGTTACCCTGTGCTCCAGCAAGTCCTGGGGGTCCCTGAAATAAACAGTTTCTTAATTTTTGACCCTCAGTTTTAAAATGTGCTGTCCAGTAAATGGCAACATTTAGTTTAGTTTTTAGGTTACCATTGTCAAATCTGATCATATGAATCAGAGGTTGAAGGATAGGGTCATGTATAACATTCCCATAGCGATCACTGTTTAGGTATCCAAAGCTGGCATCTACAGTAATACTTACTGGCTGTCCTGGCTCTCCAATTCCAATGGGACCAAGGGTTCCTGGTCTTCCCTGAATTCCTTTGGCCCCCTGAGAACAATGACACATTTCAACATTTATGTTATTTACATAAACTGTAAATGTATAGCATAATCTCTGTAATGGTTATTATTAGGTTACCTTTGGACCTGGGAACCCAATGCCAATGTCACCTGCTGGTCCAGATGCACCGGTGGTTCCTTGGTCCCCCTGTGTTAGAGGTGTACGATCACTGTGTGAATGCGTCAAAACTCCTACTACTTGAAACCCACGCCACCAACAAGTTAGTCATAAAACACTTCTATTCCAAGTTCATACTGTAAGAGAAAACCCTATCCCGGTGCTTCTCCACAGAGGAACTCTATCCATTCCAACAGAAGTGTACGAGGATGGAAAGTGGCAATAAAATGCAGACAAAGGATCTTCATGGGATTCAATAACGCATCTCAGAATGGCATTTACGAAGAATACAGCAGTCACTTGTTTCTGCTATACATTATGTTCTTGATTATGTCAGATTTTTTATATTTTTTATTGCTAAATAGCTAAGTGGCTCTAAATCACTCTTGATTCCAAGGCCTTCCTTGTTTGAGAGGTCTGGTCAATGTGTGACAGAAAGTGAAGGATCGGTACTTAAATAGAAACGGACAGCAAGGTCAACCTGGCTCTCATGGCTTCTCTGGCCAAGCAACACACTTTGACAATAGAGATGCTGTGTGAAAATGTGTTTCCATGTACGAAAGTGTCATACAGTAGCACCCATGAATGTAATTGGCTGATTTCCTAGCCCCCTTGAATGTCATTGGCTGAGAATCAGCGTGCCTACTTTAGGTCCTGTTTGGCCCTCCGGACCCTGGTCCCCGGGTGGTCCATTAACACCCTGTGGAATAAACCAAAAAAAATCCACAAATGGCCTTAATGAATAAAAGAACAATGAAGTTGATTTATATAATGCACTGGTTCCATTGCAGTATCCTAATAGGTCCATGTGAAATGATGTCTACAACAGCCTTTTTTCTCACTGTACAGTATGTAGCTACTGTTTGTATAGAATTTATAGCCCAGAAAATCTAACTCATCCCTGATATCTGCCAAATCTTACATTTTACAATGTACCAGTTTGTAGTCAATTCTTACAGTTGAACTAATGCAATACAAATGCACAGAACTATACAGAACAGAGCAGTAGTTTCGTTCCATTGTCAGGGCCTGGTGTCAAAACAACACTATCACTGATACCATGCCAGACGAGGGGCTGATAGTGAGGAGGAACAGTGCCACTGTACTGGCAACCCTGTCCTAGTAGCTAATCCTACGACACAAAGTCTGCTCCTGGAAAAGAATAATATCCTGCAAGCCTGGATTCACTGCTTTAGATACTCACATTAGCATTGGGATTAGGCATAATCCAAAATTCACATTCCATAAGTGCATGGGTGGGAAAACGACAAAACTCAACTTCCATTATCCATATTTGAGAATGAAAGTGAATAAGGGATGTCTCTGAGTGACTTAGATGTCGTCTAATGTCTGTACTCATTTTCACCCTGTCATCAAACAACATCTCAGTGAAAGAAGTACCCAGCCCTTGTTCTAAAGTGCATCATTCATTGAGAATCAATTAACCTATTTCAGATGAACATACTGTATCATATGCATTCATGATTAAGACAAGGTCCTAAACAGATGTGTTAATGTGTTGAAGGAGTTAAAAACAACAATGTTACATTGTACCTGGTCTCCTCTAGGTCCCCGTGGGCCAGGAGGTCCTCCAGGGCCCTGTAAGATGACAAGATGACATCATGCTTCCGTTGGCACACATATTGTAGAAGAGATCACAATGTTGATTGAACCAAACTGGCACATTAATCATTGTACTTACTTCATCTCCTTTCCCCCCAGGGGTGCCACAGTCTCCTATCTCCCCCTGAAATACAGCACGGGTTCAACCAACCATTGGCAAAACACTTTTAAGCAAGACAGTTGTATTCTGAAATGTCTTGAAAGCAGATGTCCCACCTTGTCACCTTTATAACCAGGACTGCCCTGTGAAGTAAGAACAACAGTGTTCAACACCCAGTACTGAAGGTATCTCAGTCAACTATGGAAATGTGGCGGTTAGATGGATGTTAATAATGACAGAATAAAGAAATACATAGTATACCTCAAGACCGTCACTTCCTGGTCGGCCACCGACTCCAGGTTCTCCCTTGTAGAATTGAGACAGTGTTATAAATGTGAGATCAGGATTGTATGTAGATCACTGAGGTTGTTAAAATAGTGAAAATCACTATGTTTTTACTACTTACCCTTGATCCTTTTGGACCAGATGGTCCTTCATATCCTGGATCTCCTTTTGTACCCTTGACGATACACAATAAGTTAGTATATGGAGTCATTGTCGAATGATAGTATTCTGTATTTCTTACAAGGTTTTTGTTTTTGTTTTTTGTGTGGTGCGTCAGTCATACTGGGTTACTGCATAATCCTTACTGTAGACCTAGATGTTCTGTTGAAAAAACGTCTAGTGTACTCACTGGGTTTCCAGGAGGGCCTCTCTCCCCTCTTTCACACAAACACACTTCAGCCTGTGGACACTGATACAATGAAAAGAATACAAAATCAGTCTTATCACACCACCTGCTACTTCCAGTGGCATTGTAGTGTTTATTGTTTTGAAGTACTTACCGCCTCAAGCGCTATTGCACCCTGGATGGGAAGAAAATACAAGACGATTGTGTGAGGTTTTTACCTAGAAATAATTCCAACAGTACCACTATTGACTGAACATTGTATTGTACCTGAGCAAGCCTTACTGTACATGAACAATGGTACACATGGTCAAGACATTGTTCTAAGGAAGAATAAAACAACAGGGGGTACAGGTGATACAAAGCTAGATCACTTCCTGTCAGTTTTGCTTAATAAAGCTGTTCTCTTTTAAACCTCCGCTAATGACTATGAATTAGAGAAACTATGATGGATTTTTGGAAAATGTATAATTTATGCTATTATTTGCCCATAGACAGGTCTTGATCTCATTTAGACTATAGACACATCTCTGTGTTTATGGAAAATGCATATTAGGGGAAGAATTCCCCACACAGGAACAATTCTGCCAATTGAGGTTTGAGCCCCCGCTTAGGACACAGACATGATAACAAGACAAGTTTATTTGAGGAGCTCAGTACTGTTGGACAGTGATGTTGTGTGTCAACTAACTTAGTTACCCTCACTTTGTACCCTCACAAACCTCTGGAAACAGCTGTGAAGTTCTCATACTCATATAGAAAAGGCAGTGTGCAAGGTACTATCATACCCATTTCACACTACAAACTAATGATCCCAAACCATACCGTGCTGGCCTGGTTAAGCATACCAATCATCTTCAACTTGAGTGTAGGGTGACTTTGATAACAGAACACTCACCAACTCTTTCAGTAACTTCTCCTCTAGCTGGGGGTCAGTGAGACTGTGGACGAATTGCTTGGCCGGTGTGCTGGCGATAGCCCGGAGTTTGGCACTGTTCTGGCTCTGGCGGGCCAGGTCCGACAACCCTATAGCAATGAGCTTCACGCCACTACCCTTAGCATCCGCCGCTGCTCCGATCACATCAGGGTTCCTCGGATGATCGGCACCGTCGGTCATGAGCACCGCCACCCTGACGCTGTCCTCCTTGGTCTCCTGGGTGAAGAGCTGTGTGGCGTTGGTGATGGCGTAGGTGGAGTAGGTGCCATGGCCAATGTAGACCATGGAGCTGACTCTGCTGTGGAACACATCCAGGTCCTGCCAGGCAGTGAAGCTGTGCTCTACAGACACAGAGCTGCTGTACTGGAGAGCAGCCATCCGCAGCTTTAGGGTCCATCCAGACAACTGGAGCATGGTGAGACGAGTGCTGAATTGCAGAACAAAGGACTTCTGCTTCTCGAACAGGAAGGTCTTGGCGCCCTCCGAACTGTCCAGAATGAAGGCCACCTCCATGGAGCATGTTGTCATGTCTGGGAGAGGGATGCATACATGTGTTTCACATGGAGATCGATTGGATAAACTTCAGGCAAATGTCAAACGCAAATTAACATTTATACTGAACAAAAATATAAATGCAACATGCAACAATGTCTAATATTTTTGCTGAGTTACAGTCCATAAGGAAATCAGTCAATAAAAATGAATAAATTAGGCTCTAATCTATGAATTTCACACAGTGGTGTAAAGTACTTACGTAAAAATACTTTAAAGTACTACTTAGTTTTTTTGGGTATCTGTACTCTACTATTTATATTTTTGACTACTTTTACTTTTACTTCACTACATTCCTAAAGAAAATAATGTACTTTTTACTCAATTCTTTTCCCCTGACACCCAAAAGTACTTGTTACATTTTGAATGCTTAGCAGGATAGGAAAATTGTCCAATTCACGCACTAATCAAGACAACACATGGTCATTCCTTCTGCCTCTGATCTGGCAGACTCAGTAAACACAAATGCATCTTTTGTAAAATATTTCTGAATGTTGAAGTGTGCCCCTGGCCATCCATACATTTTTTAAACAAGAAAATGGTGCTGCATGCTTTGCTTAATAGAAGGAATTTGAAATTATTTATATTTTTACTTTTTATACTTAAGTATATTTTAGCAATTACATTTACTTTTCATACTTAAGTATATTTAGAACCAAATACTTTTAGACTTACTCAAGTAGTATTTTACTGGGTGACTTTTACTTTTACTTGAGTAACTTTCTATTAAGGTATCTATACTCTTACAAGTATGACAATTGGGTACTTTTCACCACTGATTTCACTGGGCAGGGGCGCAGCCATGGGTGGGCCTGAGAGGGCATAGGCCCACCCACTTGGGAGCCAGGCCAACCCACTGGGGAGCCAGGCCCAGTCAATCAGAATGGGTTTTTCCATACAAAACGTGTTATTACAGCACAAGGTGCACCTGTGCAATGATCATGCTGTTTAATCAGCTTCTTGATATGCCACACCTGTCAGGTGGAGGGATTATCTTGGCCACTTTTAAATTCTCACTAACAGGGATGTAAACACATTTGTGCACAACATTTTAGAGAAATAAGCCTTTTGTGCACATGGAAAATGTCTGGGATATTTTATTCCACCTCATGAAACTACTAACCGCCTCCAACATAGTTTTAGAAATTTGGCAGTACGTCCAACCAGCCTCACAACCCCAGACAACGTGTATGGCGTCGGGTGGGCAAGCGGTTTGCTGATGTCAACTGTCATGTCTTTACTATCATTAACTGAAGACTGATAGTTTTTATCAAAGATTCTCTGTAATTAGTTATTACGCGATTAGACTGATTAATCATGTAACCGTAATTACTAGGAAGTCGGGGCACCAAGGAAAAATATTTAAATTATAAAGTTATCATTTCCTAAAATAACTTTTAAGATATTTTATCTGATCAATTAGTCTTCAAATTAATGATTTATTTACATTACCTCACATTATTCTCATTCCAAACGTCGTAAATTGTTGGTTATCTGCACGAACCCAGTCTTCATTATGAGTCATCCATACATCAATTGTCTTAAAATCATTTATTTATTACTAACTAAGTAATTCACAGAAATGCATAAACAAACAAACAAACAAACAAGGTAAATGTGGTTACATGAAATGATAGGAGAATGTGCCCTAGTGGGCTAAACCGGCATGGCGGCTTGTTAGACAAAAGGGGAAGTGTGAGTCGACTAAGAAGTCACTACAGAGTGATAATTATAACAATTGAAATGCTAATCCTTTACCCATGAACGCTCACTCATTTGGGAACAATTGCAATCAATATATATATGTACGCTCAGTGTGTCGTCTTGATCGCCGGTGAAAAGTGTATTTATTTTGTAGAATTGTCCGTCTCTCTCCCTCTCTGTCGTGGTTATAGTGGATAGTTCAGAGTGACATTCATTCGTTTCATTATAGAATCGTTGTTTCGGCGGGTGTCGTTCTTCGCGTTCAATGATACCGAATTCCTAGCTGCAGACTAGTAATTAATATCAAAGACTTGTTCTTATTCTGTCGGTTTCGATAGTCTAAGAGTTTAACCATGTGGCATGGTTAAAATATTCAGCAATGGTCTACCACCTTTGTCTTCCTGATGGAGAAAAACATGGTCTGCAACCTTTAGCTATCTCGTAATTGAGGTAAGCTCGGTCTGCTGATCGAAAACTCGAGTGGGGTTTTTATTCAGACTGGCAGAAAAGGGCTGTCCCAGGACGCATGACCCTAACTGGGCTCAGGGGCGGTCCTCTGATTTAGTTAACTCCAATCCCCTTTTTGAGTTTTCCTTCATTAAACAGTCCAAAATCACATTGTAAATTTGTGTAAACAATTTCATACTCACTCATTCATCTTATACAATAATTAGATGTAAACCTCATATCTGAGGCTATTATATAAACAGTGTTATGGTAATGTGGCCACACCCGTCTCCCATGAGCTTCCCCAAGTTGTGACAAACGGACCAGTTCGTAGCTGGATTCTTCACCGATCTTTTATACTTTCTCCGGAACATGAAATTTGTGGATTTCCTTTGTTCTCCATGAAAATCTACTCTCTCTATACTGTGTGGCCATGTGGCAGGGTCGTCTCAGGAATTTACGACCTCTGACCACAGCAGCCTAGTTGAAGGAGGCAAGGGAGAGGGGGATGGGGTTGCTATACCCAAAGAGGCCAACGTCATGACACAACATTGTGAACAGAGTGCCCCATGGGTGGTGATGGGGTTATGGTATGGGCAGGCCTAAGCTATGGACAATGAACACAAATTATTTTATTGCTGGCAATTTGAATGCACAGAGATACCGTGACGAGATCCTGAGGCCCATTGTCATGCCATTCATCTGCCGCCATCACATCAAATTTCAGCGTCATAATGCACGGCCCTATGTTGCAAGGATATGTACACAATTCCTGGAAGCTGAAAATGTCACAGTTCTTCCATGGCCTGCATACTCACCAGACATGTCACCCATGGAGCATGTTTGGGATGCTCTGGATGGACGTGTACGACAGCGTGTTCCAGTTCCTACCAATAACCAACAACTTCGCACAGCCATTGAAGAGGAGTAGGACAACATTCCACAGGCCACAATCAACAGCCTGATCAACTCTATGCGGAGGAAATGTGTCGAGCTGCATGAGGCAAATAGTGGTCACACCAGTGGCCACACTGGTTCTGATCCACACGGCTAAATTTTTTTGTTGTTGGTATATGTGACCAACAGATGCATATCTGTATTCCCAGTCATGTGAAATCCATAGATTAGGGCCTAATAATGTTTTTTTCAATTGACTGATTTCCTTATCTTTGAAATTGTTGCATGTTGCCTTTATATTTTTGTTCAGTATGCAGGGCATTCGGAAAGTATTCAGACCCCTTGACTTTTTCCACATTTTTTTTACATTACAGCCTTATTCTAAAATGGATTTAAAAAATATATATTTGCATCAATCTACACACAATACTCCATAATGACAAAGCAAAAACAGAAATACCTTATTTACATAAGTATTCAGGCCCTTTGCTATGATACTCGAAAGTGAGCTCAGGTGCATCCTGTTGCCATTCCACAACTTGATTGGAGTCCACCTGTGGTACATTAAATTGATTGGACATGATTTGGATAGGCACACACCTGTCTATTTAAGACAGTGCACCTGTCTATTTGACAGTGCATGTCAGAGCAAAAACCAAGCCATGAGGTCGAAGTAATTGTCCATAGCGCTCCGAGACAGGCTTGTGTCGAGGCACATATCTGGGGAAGGGTACCAAATTATTTCTGCAGCATTGAAGGTCCCGAAGAACACAGTGGCTTCCATGACTCTTAAATGGAAGAAGTTTGGAACCACCAAGACACTTCCTACAGTTGGTGCCCGGTCAAACTGCGCAATCGGGGGAGAAGGGCCTTGGTAAGCGAGGTGACCAAGAACCCGATGGTCACTCTGACAGAGCTACAGAGTTCCTCTGTGAGGATGGGAGAACCTTCCAGAAAGAACCATCTCTGCAGCACTCCACCAATCAGGTCTTTGTGGTAGAGTGGCCAGAAGGAAGCTACTCCTCAGTAAAAGGCACATGACAGCCCACCTGGAGTTTGCCAAAAGGCACCTAAAGAATCTCAGACCATGAGAAACAAGATTATCTGGTCTAATGAAACCAAGATTGAACTCTTTGGCCTGAATGCCAAGCGTCACATCTGGAGGAAACCTGGCACCATCCCTACAGTGAAGCATGGTGATTTCAGCATCATGCTGTGGGGATGTTTTTCAGCGGCAGGGATTGGGAGACTACTCAGGATCGAGGGAAAGATGAACAGAGCAAAGTACAGAGAGATCCTTGATGAAAACCTGCCCCAGAGCGCTCAGGACCTCAGACTGGGGTGAAGCTTCACCTTCCAACCGGACAACGACCCTAAGCACACAGCCAAGATAACGCAGGAGTGGTTTTGGGACAAGTCTCTGAATGTCCTTGAGTGGCCTAGCCAGAGCCCGGACTTGAACCTGATTGAACATCTCTGGAGAGACCTGAAAATAGCTGTGCAGCAACGCTCCACATCCAACCTGACAGAGCTTGAGAGGATCTGCAGAGAAGAATGGGAGAAACTCCCCAAATACAGGTGTGCCAAGCTTGTAGCGTCAGACCCAAGAAGACTTAAGGCTGTAATCGTTGCCAAAGGTGCTTCAACAAAGTACTGAGTAAAGTGTCTGATTATGTAAATGTATATTTCAGTTAATTTTTTTATATACATTTGCAAAAAAATCTAAAAACCTATTTTTGCTTTGTCATTATGGGGTATTATGTGTAGATTTATTAGAAGAAACATTTTTTAAAACAATTTTAGAATAAAGCTGTAACAAACAACATTTGGAAAATGTCAACGGGTCTGAATACTTTCCGAATCCACTGTACTACTTAGAGTAAATCACTGTTACAATGATTTAGACATTTAGACATTAATAAATTAAAATCTTCCTGTTGGCTGAGAACGTTGTTTGACTTTTCCAGCAGATTGTGCACCCTTTTTTTTTAATAGAAAAGACAGAAACACCTTAAAGAGCAACTGAATGTAATAAGCAATTTTTCCTCTTGAAAACGGCCTATGTGCCATCGATATGAGTCAGAAACATTTATTCTAGTGTAAATAGGATCATTTTTGTCATTAAGTCAGTCCAAAACTAAGATTTGTGAGATAATTTAGGAAAAAGAGGGTATGACAAGGAACGATGGTTAACTGTTCTCAGTCGCATTTCCTAATGAGGAGAATTGAAACAGAGGCTAAATCAGTAAATTCAGCCCCCCTTTATCATGCACGGGCTATTTCAGATGTAATGTAGCCATATAGATACAAATAATAACGGATAAGCCACAATGACTGACCATCATCACTAACATGTGGACGTCATTTACCATTTTCTCCATCTCTGAGGACACTGTACTTTCCTTTTCTTCTTCTCTGGCCTATAGCCTCGTGAAGAAGTGCCAACAGTAGAAGGAACAGAGCCACTCCTTTCCCCATGTTGTCCTTTCTCAACATTCACAACCTAAACATAAAGGAAAAAAACATGTCTTATTCAAGTGGGGCATCATTCTATATGGCAGGTGTGGATGCGATCTCCTACTCAATCACGATCATTCTTGATTCTCACCCCAATTGTTGGAGCACAGAATCAATGTACAGTACATGAGCCATCTGCAGAGTCACTGTATCAACTATGGGCTGAAGCTGGCAACATAAATGTACTTTATGAATTCCTGTTATGTTGTCAACTATTTATACAGACCAACTAAAACAACATGCCACATCATTTATGTTTTTTTTCTTGCCTAGGGAACAAAGTCATCAGTGTAATGTAATCAATTTTTTATTTTTTACATTCCACAAGAGAAAGTAATTGCCCAACTACTTAGAAAGTTGTAATTTGATTTGAAAATGTGGATTTTATCATCTTACCTTAGTTCTTATTTAAATACAGCCGCCGGTTTTGGTATAATCATCTGGAGTAGTTTAGGAAGCAGCATCTCGTCCTGATCACCAGTTCGGACTAGTCCACTACGTGAAGTGCGATGTCGCTTCGGGAAGGACAGCGCTCGGTTCGTCTGCAAGAATGTGTAGATTATTGTGCGCTACACGTCACTATGTATTATCTTCGTGTATCATTATGAAATTTCACAGTTTTACAGACTCACAGACACGGAATAAATTGTAGTCACCCATAGGACGTGTATGTGACCAATACAATTTGATTTAGTATTGCGCGTAATACTGTAGCTCTGGGCAGTGTACACAAGACTGAACTCTTTATAACGTATTACGCTTAATTAAGAACTATAGAGGTGTAAAAAGCTGAGGATAAAAAGTTAAAACACGTTGTGGTTTCTTTTAACATTTCACTTTCCCCACAGTCTACGTTGAATCCCAATATTTGCAATTTAGAACTGTTTGTAACCTTTCTGCATGGTGATTGTTTGGATGTTGTACATTCAAATCCCAACTGATACATGTTATTAAGATTTTCCTCTTCTCCACTTGCACGCCTACTAACTTGAAAAACAGGCAGATGTTTTTTTTCAGTATATAAAACCAGAACACAGGCTCCCCCGCATGTTCAAGAATAATTTAACTCCCACGTGGAATGAGACTTAATTAGATTTACAGCAGGATAAGGCCAACCTGTCAGTACTATGGTAAACTAGGGATAACTTGTTATGTCCCAGCTTGTGTTCTGCAGGTTTGATAAAACAAATACATCATTTAGTGAAAAATAAGGGGCTGAATTTGTTTCTCTTTCTCCAACTTTTCCGTTTACCCCTTGCGCTTCCCTGCGGACCCCCGGGAACCCAGTTTGAAAACCCTTGGTCACCTAACAGATGTAAAAGCCTATTAAACATGCATATCTACTATTACACTATAATATAAATGTAGTAGCATCCAAATATCATACCTTTTTGGTTGTAGCGCCACCTTTAGGAATTGACAGTGCCGTGTTCCCCAAAATTCGAACGGGGTTGTGCGTAACCGGACCCCACGAATAGTAATCTGCTTTTCCCGGGGAAATATTTTGGTGTAACATGAAAACAAGCACGGCTTAGGTTTGTGTTCGCCACAAGTTACCACATCCACAAAATCATAAAGCCCGCCTATTTCTACAATTTATCTTCTTAAAATGTGAGTTTAAACCTAACCACACCGCTACCTTTATGCCTAACCCTAACCTTAAATTAAGACCAATAAGCAAATATTTACATGACATTTTACGATATAGGCCATTTGACTTTGTAGTTGTGGTAACTAGTGGACACCCAGTTTTGATCATGTTGACATGTCTGTAGAAATGTGTAAGTTTCTTTCAATATTTTTTAAATCTTTATTATTAGAAACACAATTTACTAATGTTTATTTGCGGTTTATCTGTTTTCTTAATATGGGTAGTTCGGGAAGCTAATCTTGCGATATCAACTAAATTGTAGCTAGCTAACCAGATAACGTTAGCTAACTACTGTAGCTAGCTACGTTAGCAGACTTTCATTTTTTTGCTAACAAATATGCCACAAAGTATCCTATATCCAGATTTTTGTTTAATTAACTATCTACCTAGATACAATGTTGCATTAACATCTTGCAATTTAGGCCTATCGTTCTTTTACGCCTTGGGATTGCTAAATAAATGTTAGCTGTGCCACTTGTCACATGTCACTAGCTAACGTTAGCAGTTAGCGATCTAATATGTTGCTCCCGTGCTGCACATAATCGTAGCTGACTACATTGTGACAACATTTTGTAAAATATCTTAAGCTAAGTTTATAGAAAGTATGCTCAACATATTCGTTTATATAAAGTAGGCTAAACACATTAGTTTGCTCACTACTAGACTACTTGCTAGATGTTGGTGGCTACTTGCTAGATGTTGGTAACTTTCAGCTGTACTGTAAATGCTGTTTTCCCCCAGTATACCAAGTTGTAAACAGCAAGAGAATTCTCCCGGACAGAAGCTCTTCCATATGAACAATGAGTGGCTCAAAGCCAGACATTTTGTGGTCTCCCCACCACGCGGACCGCTATGTCATCTGTGACTCAGAGCTTGGACTGTACCGCATCGGACCTGTGGGGAGCGGCGAGACCAAAGCCGGAGCTCTCCCCCTCTCTGTGGAGACCGCTGCTACCCTATTAGCGATCAACTCAGACACCCCATACATGAAATGTGTGGCCTGGTACCCAAAGCACGAGCCTGAATGTCTGCTAGCAGTTGGACAGGCTAACGGCAGGGTAGTCCTCACTAGCCTAGGCCAGAGCCACAACTCCAAGTGCAAGGAGCTGATGGGGAAGGAGTTTGTGCCCAAGCATGCACGTCAATGCAACACCCTAGCCTGGAACCCTGTGGACAGCAACTGGCTAGCCGCCGGGCTGGACAAGCACAGAGCAGACTTCTCAGTGCTCATATGGGACATTAGCAGTAAGTTCTCCCCAGAGGCTAGTGAAGCCGCTGAAAAGATCCGTCTCTCGTCAGGAGACACAGACTCTGGCCTAGTGGTGACCAAGCCCCTGTATGAGCTAGGCCAGAACGATGCTTGCCTGTCCCTCTGCTGGCTGCCCCGCGACCAGAAGCTGCTCCTGGCTGGCATGCACCGCAACCTGGCCATCTTTGACCTGCGCAACACCAGCCAGAAGACCTTCGTCAACACCAAGGCCATACAGGGTGTGACAGTGGACCCCCACTTCCCCGACCGCGTGGCCTCCTTCTTCGAGGGCCAGGTGGCCATCTGGGACCTGCGCAAGTTTGAGAAGCCAGTGCTCACGCTCACCGAGCAGCCCAAGCCGCTCACCAAGGTAACTTAATGGTATGCTTTTTTTTGTCTGTTGTGAAATTCTGTTGTCCCCTGCCATCCAGGGTACAATCGACTTGCACATATCAGAAGTATACTTTTTGTGTGATAGCGTAATGCATAATTGTGCTGTAGCCTACATGTTTTGGATGTAAGGATGTACAACTCACTTTCCTTTCATTTCCAGGTGGCCTGGTGCCCCACGCGTATGGGCCTGTTGGCCACGCTAACGCGTGACAGCAACATCATCCGCCTTTACGACATGCAGCATACGCCCACGCCCATCGGCGACGAGACAGAGCCCACGATCATCGAGCGCAGCGTGCAGCCCAGCAACAGTCTCATTGGCAGCTTCGCCTGGCACCCCACTTCCCAGAACCGCATGGTGGTGGTTTCGGCTGCCAACCGCGTCATGACTGACTTCACAGTGTTCGAACGTATCTCTTTAGCCTGGAGCTCCACCACTTCGCTCATGTGGGCCTGCGGCAGGCACCTGTACGAGTGTGCCGAGGGGGTGGGAGGGGAGGGTACAGTAGAGAAGGACATAGCCACTAAGATGAGGCAGAGGGCACAGTCCAGGTACGGTCATGATACGGTCCAGGTGTGGAAGAACCATTTGCTGGCCGGAGGGGACGACCCCCAGCTCAAGTCCCTGTGGTACACTCTGTTCTATATCCTTTATTACACTCAACCTCAACTGGACCTCAAAGCCAGCTCCACTGTCTTTTTTCATTGTTCCCCTCTAATCAGGGACTGATTTATACCTGGGACACCAGGTGGGTACGATTAATTATCAGGTAGAACAGAAAACAAGCAGGCTCCGGACCTCGTAGGGTGAGAGTTGAATACCCCTGGTTTATTACATTACTGGTGCGAACTATTTTCTTAGCATTTCTAGCTTTGTGTGATTTGTGCTGTTTGTTCTGTTTATTTTAGATAAGGTAGTCCCTGTGTGAGAGACATGCCTGGTGTTCTGCTTGCACTGTGGTAATTCATTGAATTATCATTTGTCTTTGTGTTCTTACACCTGACCTACAGGATAGACTAAGTTGCTATATTGTATGTCACTGTTTGCACTGTGGTTCTTATGATGTCTCAGCGTTCCGTTTCCTATGCAAGTATCACTCATGAAGCAGTACACTGAAGACGTGGAGCAGAAACAGCAGGGGAGCAAACAGGCCCTGGTCTATTCAGGCATCAAGAACATAGTCAAGTCCAGCTCAGGTAAGCAACTTAAAGATATAGATCATCTTTAGGCCTATATCTAGGCTAAATATACAGGCTGAACCCTTGAAAGTATTATGTAACACTGTAAGTTATATAACTTTTTCAGTGTTTTTCCTAGGTTTATCTTTGCGTTGGAGCGAAAAAAGCCCCTGAAGTAACATTTGTATCTGTTGCTCTACTCCACCAGGCACTACAGAGAACCGGCGGTGCTGGAGCGGCTCAGACCGCCAGACGGACGTCCCCAGGTTCCACAGCGAGGAGCGCAGCCTTGCCCTTCGTCTGTGCGGCTGGATCAACCGAGGCCCCGACATCAACGTGGAGCCCTTCCTGCGCTCCCTGGAGGGGGAGGGCGAGTGGGAGCGTGCGGCCGCCGTGGCCCTCTTCAACCTGGATATCCGCAGGGCCATCCAGATCCTCAACAAGGGAGCCTCCGCTGAGCGAGGTACTGGCATGGAATCATCTGGGACAGGGCTATGTAATGACTTTTTGAAGATTCTTTGTAAGGGCTCAAGAACTTGTTTGCAATATACACTGTATGTACTGTACACAGCATAAAGTGTGCTACTAATTACTGCCTGGTCACAGACTGACAGGGAGACTAATTAGGTATTGAGTGTTAACATTACATGCATTACTCTCCTGTGCTCTTGTTGCCTGAGGTGTCACTTCCATCACGTCACAGCAAAAGTACCATAACATACTGCTGTTATTTCACCACTGTAAACAAAAACAGTATACAGTCAGAAAGTATACCCACCAATATTAGGTTAGGATTTGGCTGTAGTGTACAGTGGAAGCTCATAAACCAGGCTTTTCATAAACCAAGCTATCCAAGCAAAATAAACCAAACTTCCCCACCCTTCCTTCCTCGCAGGCGACCTGAACCTAAACGTGGTTGCCATGGCGTTGTCAGGCTACACGGACGAGAAGAGTTCCCTGTGGAGGGAGATGTGCAGCTCTCTGAGGCTTCAGCTCAAGAACCCCTACCTGTGTGTCATGTTTGCCTTCCTCACCAGTGAGCCTGGCACCTACGACGGAGTACTGGTACGCAGGGAAGGGGGTAAACCATTGATATAAACTGAGTTGCCAGATTCTTATGTGCATTATCCAATCCTTTATATCATTCATTGTCATGTTAGACTGAAGTACAAAGGGCTATAGTACCTGAATTGTTAAAAGGGGCTAGGGACCGCGAGGGGGCCTCAGTGAGTTTTCAGGGAAATTAATCTTAAATATCATCAGCAGTATGAAGAGGGCAGTGTTTTACATAGTAGTTTGAAGATTCCAACATAAAAATAAAAAGTACAACTCAGTCATACACACCTTGTTGTGTTTCCCTCCTTAGTATGAGAGTAGTGTGGCCGTAACGGACCGAGTGGCCTTCGCATGCATGTTCCTTAATGACGCACAGGTAAGACCTCCAGCAAACGCACGACAGCATACACTAAATAGATTATAATAGTTGTTTTTTTCACTGATTACCCCGTTTCTATCTATTGAAAGGAATGCGTTTCCTTTTCTCTGTGTGTTGTTATGCAGCTGCCTCGCTACATGGAGAAGTTGACCAGTGAGATGAAGGAGGTGGGGAACCTGGAGGGGATCCTGCTGACGGGGCTGACCAAAGACGGAGTGGACCTGATGGAGAGCTACGTGGACCGGACCGGAGACGTCCAGACCGCTAGCTTCTGCATGCTCAAGGTATGGTCGGAGCAGGGGCTGAATAGTCTTTCGCTGCCCGACATCACACTGTAGAACGGTTGAAGTCAATGGAATGAGCTGACTGACCTTATAGTTCTTACTTTGATCATCTGTCCCATGTTGGCTAGAATTAGACAGTTTTCCTCAAGATCGATTGTTGGATCTTTCCCCAAGGATTTTCCCACATTCAGGCTTCTAGATTTATTGAAATGTTAAGATTTGCTGGGGTTCAAATGCTTAATGATGCTCTGTCACTGTAAGGGGAGCTTCATTACCAAGTGTTCTTCCCTCCCAGGGTTCCCCAGGGGAGGTGGTGAAGGACCCGCGTGCCCAGTGCTGGATCGAGAACTACCGTAACCTGCTGGACGCATGGAGGTTCTGGCACAAACGGGCTGAGTTTGACATCCACAGGAGCAAGCTGGACCCCAGCTCCAAACCACTGGCACAGGCAAGGAAAGGGAAAGGGAACACTGCACTAAGAGAGGGACAGTTGTTCATAGTTATTCACGTCTCTGTCTTTTGTTCTATCTCTTCATAAATCTTCACATGGAGGATGTGACTGAGTGACCAACTTGCTTGCAGGTTTTACATACATTTAAAACACAATAATGAATATGATTATCCTGCTTAATAAGTGATGCTAGTTGTTTATTTGTCATTGGTCAGCCAGATAATGATACACTGTATTGGACCCTTACATTCATCTCTAGCTTCATAATCTTAACAATGATCTCGATGATATAACCTATTCACGTTGGCTTCTGCTTGCTCTAATTTAACCTGCCAGTCCTTATCACACTTGACCTTTGTGTTGTTGCCTGCTGCAGGTGTTTGTGAGCTGTAACTTCTGTGGGAAGTCCATATCGTACAGCTGTTCGGCCATGCCCCACCAGGGCCGCGGCTTCAGCCAGTACGGGGTCAGCGGCTCGCCCACCAAGTCAAAGGTCACCAGCTGCCCCGGCTGCAGGAAGCCCCTCCCCCGCTGTGCCCTCTGCCTCATGAACATGGGCACGCCTGTGTCCAACTGCCCAGGTATTGGACATGGTATGCTCCACAGATAGGCTCTGGGTGGAAGTTGCCTGTAGCCACAGATCTAAGATCTGTTTACCTTCCCCTAACCATAACCATTATGGGGAGAGAATGAAAAACTGGTCATGGATCAGTGTTGAAAGTCAACTTTACCCTACTGTCACAGTTCTGCAGCCAGTCTAACTTCCTCATTACACACCCTATTATGCAAATAGGAATGCAAGTGCATACACACACTTTAGGGTAATTGAGCGAGAGAAATGCATACATACAGTATATTAGCTAGTGATACAATGGTGTTGTATCACTAACTAATATAAATCGCACAGAAAATAAATAAAGCAGATCATGAATGTGATGATTGTAGATACTGATCTGTACTTTAGTTGGTTTATAAAACATCAACTAGATTATTAATAGTAATTGAGTTAACCTGTATAGCGCTTTTCATTACGGAAAATAATCTCAAAGCACATAAAAAGCAAAACAAACATTCACATTTTATGGTTTAGATTAGAAGTGTGTAGTCATACAGCTGTTGTTTTTTTCCAGGCACGGGGAAGTCCGATGAGAAGGTGGATCTGACCAGGGAAAACAAATTGGCCCAGTTCAACAACTGGTTCACCTGGTGCCACAACTGCCGACATGGCGGCCATGCAGGTCACATACTCAGCTGGTTTAGGTAAGAACATTACCGGAACGTTCAGATAACATTTTCTGTATGGGAGTAGTTTTGTCAACAGAATGCATCATAGGTCTTGTAAAATGTTCTGGCAGTGTGGTGCCAGGACAACAACCTCTCCTCAATGTGAGCATGACAAAGGAGCTGATCGTGGACTACAGGAAAAGGGGGGCTGAACAGGCCCCAATTAACATCGACAGGGCTGTAGTGGAGCGGGTCGAGAGGTTCAAGTTCCTTGGTGTTCACATCACCAACAAACTATCATGGTCCAAACACACCAAGACAGTCATGAAGAGGGCATGACAACACCTTTTCCCCCTCAGGAGACTGAAACGATTTGGCATGGTTCCCCAGATCCTCATGATCCTACAGCTGCACCATCGAGAGCACCTTGACCGGTTGCATCACCGCCTGGTATGGCAACTGCTCGGCATCTGACCGTAAGCGCTACAGAGGGTAGTGTGTACAGCCCAGTACATCACTGGGGCCAAGCTTCCAGAACACATATAATAGGCGTGTCAGAGGGAGGCCCCAAAAATTGTCAAAGACTCCAGTCACCCAAGTCATAGACTGCTCTATCTGCTACCGCACGGCAAGCGGTACAGGAGCGTCAAATCTAGTCCCAAAAGGCTCGTTAACAGCTTCTACATCCAAGCCATAAGACTGCTGAACAATTAATCAAATAGCCACCTGGACTATTTACATTAACCCCCCCCTTTGTTTTTACACTACTGCTACTCGCTATTTATTATCTATGCATAGTCACTTTACCCCTATCTACATGTACAAATTACCTCAACTAACCGGTACCCTCGCACATTGACTCTGTACCGGTACCCCCTGTATATAGCCTCGTTATTTTATTGTTACTTTTTTATTTTATATTTGTTTTACTTTAGTTTATTTAGTAAATATTTTCTGAACTCTATTTCTTGAACTGCATTGTTGTTTAAGGGCTTGTAACTAAGAATTTCACGGTAAGGTCTACACCGGCGTATGTGATTTGGTAGCTTTGTGAAATGTTTCACACTTTCGGTGGTTTGTGCATTTTTTAATGGTTGTTAATTGATTAACCTTTGGTTGTCCTCTCTGTTCCCCATAGGGACCATACAGAGTGTCCAGTGTCGGCCTGCACCTGTAAGTGCATGCAGCTGGACACCACAGGAAACCTGGTGCCTTCAGACAGCCACTAGAGGGGCCTCTGGTAGGGTCCACAGCCTAACCACCAGCCTAAAACCTGCCTGTGCACTCTCACTACACTACGGCACCCACCAGTCGACACACCCCAGACTAAGCCAGGTTGCTGGATACTGTTCTGGACAGGCCGCTTGAATTGTGTTAACACTGGGTGATCGCTTGAGTTGAATAAAAACGTACCATCTTTTCATAATCATATGGTAAGAGAGGCTAGATGTGTTACTGATGAATCAATGAATGTCTTGAACGATTGTGGCTTGATGCTTACTAATGACATTAAGGAGATCCTTAAAGGGATATATTATAAAGGTTGTGTTATAAACGGCCTCCTCTAACCAAACCTGAATCAGGATGATCCTTTAATTCCTAGCATTAGCATATAGCCTTCATTTCCCCTATTCCTTTAATCAGACAGCAGGTAAAGGATATGATTGTGTGCCAATATATTGTAGCTATGTTTTAAGACATTTTTTCAAGCTTTCTTTCTAGGTCACAGTCAGACTGAGATATCTCGAAAAACATTGACAAAGTGATGAAAGAAGGAAGTTAGTTACCCCAGGCAACAGAAAGAGAACAAATTGACAATGCTCTCTCTCTTCTGGTTACCCAGGCCTGTGCCACTCTTCATCTCACATTGTATGTTAGGGCTTACAGTGCAGGGGCAGGGAGGGGGGAAGTTGTCTGTGTATTCACCTCCCCTCTCCCGGCCTGTGTCTTGTGAAAAGAGGCAGAGAAAAAACAGCAGCTGCTCGGCACTCCGACAAGACCCTCCAGATTGTTCTCTTCATAAAGAACTTCAGCTGCCGGAACACCACTGAACACCATTGACTCAAAGAGGGCGAGAGCTGGAGAGCGAGAAGGCTCTCGGTCCTCTCTCCACGGGCCAAAATCGCGCACAAAATATGCATACTACACATCAATCCGGGATGGGTGTCCAGACGTACTCCACAGGGACGGCTATGTGTAAGCTGCATTGTAAATGTGTTTTTCTTTCTCTGCCTTCCCCCCATTGGACTCTACTGCTTCGACTCGGGGAACCATTGTAAGTGAGAGGGGCCTGCACCCGAGCTGGCTAAATCACTTAGTCATGGAGTAGGGAGGGGGCATGTGAGCTACTGTATTCTGTTTTTCACCACTGTCTCTCAGCGTCGGATGTTTTATGGTGTACCCTTTTGTGAACCATAATGGAGTGGATTTGGCAAATTTGGTAGGAGTGTACCGTTCTGAATAAAAAAGTTACTTGAACTCAAGTCTCCTAAAAGCATTTTTGCATTTGCCTTTTGAAAACAGAATCATAGTAACTAATTGCTTCAATCTTTGGTGGAAATGTATGCGCTATCATGTATGATGCAACTGTTACTGTTTTTTTTCTTCTCATATTTACAATTGTATAGAGGAAATAAAATACACAATGACTATCCAGTAAATATCTAGGGGGTAAACTCACAAGTCCTCATAAAACATATACATATAGGGACTATGCAAATTTTGTTAAAAAACTGAGGATCACATTTCATCAAATCGTGTCTTTGTCCCTGAGTCAGGTTTGTCCAACATTTCGTCCATATGTATTCATGTCATTACATCACACATTATGTATTTAATTGTACAGGTAATAACACAAATATTGTAACGTAAATTTTGAGAAAGGTTTTGAGAAAAATTGGTCCAATCCTTAATACATCGATGACGTTATTGGCTGAAAGTACAGTCGATAGACATCATTGGTCCAATGAGTAATGTTACTGTATAATTTAGCTGTCCAACCACATGATCAGAATTAAAGAGTGCAGCCCGCCCAGGTTTATCAGCCAGTAGTCTTGCGGATACAACTGTCATTTACAGTGGACATGGGGACGGTAGGGAAGCGCCAAAGATTAGGGAATATGTTTAGCTAACTGTATAAATTAAGTTTGTAAAACAACATATATTTAAAGTTATCGACAAAACATGCACAAAGAAGACTTGTTTTAGTGTTCTTCAGGTAAGTTATTGCAGTAGAATTCGCATTTTCAAGATGCGAGATTGCTGCAAAATGAGCTCGAGCAGCATACGAGCTAAAATTAAAGGAAGTTTATCCTCTGTTTTCCAGAAGCGGATATCTTGGCGATTTTTTTCCTGAAAGTGATACGAAGCAGCAGAATGTCAGTTCCCACCAACTCGCTTCAACAACAGTCCACAGTCAGACGTAGCAATGCAGGGTCCCCCAGTTTATCCAACAGCTGCCGTTTGCACCCCATCCGTGCTACCGTGCCCTACCAGCTCCTACGCGGGGGCCAGAGCAGCCCGACACGCTCTCTGCCTCTCTCTGTTGGAGGCAACAATGGACCGACAAATAGCCGCGGGTCATCTCCCCCAAGTGCGACACTGAATCTTGGAGTAAATTGCACTGGCGCCACGAGACAGAGACTGTCTCCTGAAAATAGGGTCTCGCACTCACCTGACCGGAGTCCAAACTCACCCGTTTGTAGAGGTAAAATATTTTTATATTATCCAGCTACCACATGCTACAATGTAGATGTATTCAGGATAAATGCACCATTTTGCTTGCTCTTGGTGATGGTCAAGAGATTGCAGGCCTTTTGTATTCCTGTAATACAGTGTTTGCTATGCATTTTATAGCCTAATAATTTTAAAAAATATTGATGGATTAATGAGACTGACTGGGCCCTATTCAGTCACCTTGACATGGAAAAGGGCCCTAGGTTTCTAAGATAAGTCAAACACATGATTAGGCTTTTTCTGATTTAGGATTCATATAATCAATAATTTGTAAACAAACTCACTAGCATATTGGGTTTTGATTGAATATATGGCCCCAGAGTTACACGAAAGGGGGAAGAAGGCCTTCTACTACAGTACATCACTAATAAGGAAGCTTATAGTGTCCTCTCCTCTTACAAGCCTGCTGCTTCTGGAATATTGACAGAAAGGGGGAGGAGATCATTGGCAGCAAGACATGCTTAAGGGTTGTAAAGGGGCTGTAAGACCCTGAGAATCATTGTTGAACAAACAGTCAGGTTACAGGTGTATGACCTACTCCCTTTCAACTGTACTGTATTGTACACATCGGGAACATAATGTGAGCCCTATGTTATGGAGAATGGAAGTGAGTGGTGTGACATTTCATGTCTATTGGTTCAGCCTGGGCCGTTGTTCCTTTCAGGTGATAAGGAGATGAAGGGTGGACTGAAGGGGAGATGGAAGACTAGACCACTCTAAATCCTGTTTCTGAGACAGGCTCTCCTGCCAAATATTGATGTTGCCACGGGATTGCTGGCCTTCTAGGCAGAGTTCCTCTGTCCAGTGTCTGTGTTCTTTTGCCCATTTTAATATTTTATTGGACAGTCTGAGATATGGCTTTTCCTTTGCAACTCTGCCTAGAAGGCCAGCATCCCGGAGTCGCCTCTTCACTGTTGACATTGAGACTGGTGTTTTGCGGGTACTATTTAATGAAGCTGCCACTTGAGGACTTGTGAAGCATCTGTTTCTCAAACTAGACGCTCTAATGTACTTGTCCTCTTGCTCAGTTGTGCACCGGGGCCTCCCACTCCTCTTTCTATTCTAGTTAGAGCCAGTTTGCGCTGTTCTGTGAAGGGAGTAGTAGTACACAGCGTTGTACGAAATCTTCAGTTTCTTGTCAATTTCTCGCATGGAATAGCCTTCATTTCTCAGAACAAGAATAGACTGATGAGTTTCAGAAGAAAGTTCTTTGTTTTAGGCCATTTTGAGCCTGTAATCGAACCCACAAATGCTGATGCTCCAGATACTCAATTAGTCTAAAGAAGGTCCGTTTTATTGCTTCTTTAATCAGAACAACAGTTTTCAGCTGTGCTAACATAATTGCAAAAGTGTTTTCCAATGATCAGTTAGCTTATCCAAGTTTAGCATTTTAAAAGGCCAACACAACGTGCCATTGGAAAACAGGAGTGATGGTTGCTGATAATGGGCATCTGTTCGCCTATGTAGATATTCCATTCAAAATCATCCGTTTCCAGGTACAATAGTAATTTACAACATTGACAACGTCTACACTGTACACAATTCTGATCAATTTGATGTTATTTTAATGGACAAAAAAATTGCTTTTCTTTCAAAAACAAGGACATTTCTAAGTGACCCACAACTTTTGAATGGTAGTGTAGATGTATTGTTCATCTTTCATTGTCAAACGGAAATATGGAGCTATTTTTATTTGACCGTTTCGTAGAATTGTAGGTTATTTGCAGCAAACACACTGAATGGAATTTGTGGTGAATTTGTGGTTTTATCCTTCGACGCATCTGACAAATTAAGGTTAAACATTGAAGTGGACAATACATTGTGTCCTTGTCAGCCATGCAGCTTTGTGATTGGAACATTGGAGAAGTAAACTAGTGGACATCTTCCTTTCAGTCAGTCAGTGTGTTCATTCGCATCACTCATCTGAGCTAGTGTGGTGGGGGAAGGGTTGCAAGAACTACAGGCCAGGGTGAAGGCCATGGAAGAGGGTGACATTCCACCACATGATCCTTAGGTTCACACTATAACATCATCCCCACACCAGGCCGTCCCAATGGTCTCAACAAAGAAACTCCCCCTCCCTCACAAAGTGCCAGCTGTGCTGAAATGGCCTGCCTCATTGTCACACGTCCCCAAACTGCAGAGTAAGAGTAAATTGGAAAACAAGCTTGTTGTTAAACCTAGAACCCAGCCCAAAATCTGTCAACTTTGGTAGAAAGTTCACTATTTTTGAAAAGGTTGATTAGAAAATAGGGAGAGGGACCGTATGCATACTAAAAGCCAGGAAAGGATCTGACTTTATTTTGCTCTTGAGAGCCTAAATTTAGAAAAGTGGAGAGACAGTGGAAAATCACTTGGGCAAAATTTGCATGCTGTGTTTGGAGAACTTTGGCTAGAACAATATTGATGGAAATCCACTCCCCTTTCCTCAGATAGTTTACCCTAGGTTATTGGGTTTACTTACTTAGCCAACATATTTTGGTTGATATGCTCAGACTTGGCTGATCATCTAGGCTTTAGAGCCTAGGTGGTGTGTAGTGGTATCGAAAAGGATCACTGCATATGCACTTAGACAAGGAACAGATTTAATGAAGAATGTGTACCCTGGTCACCTGCTTCACCCCTCAGGAGCTCTTTGATATGGAAAACAAGGAGCTCTCATTGACTTTCAACAATCACAAAGCATAATACTGCTTACTAGCCTATTCTTTCATTCATTTCCTCCTTCATGTCTCCCTTCTTTAGAAAAACAGGGCATTTCTGTGTTTGGGTCTTTACTGTAAGTTACTGCAGGAGGAATGTTGAGTGAATGCAGGCCATATTGATGTTAATTATGGTGTGGTTGTTTATGAGTTCTTATGTGGGTGGTGTGTGTTTAACTACTTTGGCTGAGAGAATGCAGCTCCCATGACATCAGACTGAGCTTCAACACAGCCAGATTAGTTAGGCCTAGTATATATCACGGTAGAGCAATGATAGTCAATGAGGTTAGCAATAGAGACGTTTATGGAAAACAACAAGACGTTCCTGGCCAATTGTTCAGTATGTCAGTGTGGGTGTGTCCTATCCTGACCCTTGCTCTCCCCTCGCTCATGTAGGAGAGAGGTCCAAACTGCAGGTGCGTAGCTCCAGTGCTATCCGGCGGACATCTTCCCTGGACGCCATTATGGGGCCGTACCTCGCAGGCCAGTGGCCTCGTGACTCCCACGGACCCTACCCTTCCTGCATGAAAGACAAAGCCACACAGGTAACTGTAGGCCAAAGGACCCATAAAAGCTAATGATGCACATCATAATAATTTCTTTAAAAGCATATGTTTTCTAAATAAAATTTATATTCAGAAAAACACATACTGGGTTTATTTTGACTACAATTTTCCTGGGTAGCAGCCCACACGTCAGCACTATTCTGGTCAACGTGATTGAGAGTTCAATGCAGTTTGAGAATGGGCAGATTTGTGGTTATGAACCCATATTGAATATGTATGATGATTGCAGGGCCATTGACCATGGCCGTGCTGTCCGTCCTAATAGAATCCTTTCATGTGGCTGAATGAGCGCCGCCCAGCCTCATTTACATGGCTTCTTCCCTTTAACCCTTCATTCACCTTGGGGCTCTTTGTTTAGTCTTTGGAAGTGGTGAGTGGGCCTCCAGGTTCAAGTAGCTACATATAGAATCAACGTTCCCCTAATGATGGTGTGGACTGCTTCACTTAAACCACTTTGATTAGGAAAAGCCCAAACTCCCCAAGTACAGTCACAGACTAGCTACTTCCTGTTAACAAGATCTCCCAATACCTCAAATCGCCTGTAACACTGCATCAGCAAAAACCCTGGGACAAAAAGTCTTTGTTGTAGCACACAATCTAGAGACGGGCTCTTTTCAGAGCTGTAATGCAGCTCTCTGTGGAGGTGAAGTTGTTTGCACCTGTCCCTCAGGCGATGGTTGGGGTTAGGAGAGGAATCCCACTGCTTACCACCTGGCCCTCGTGGCTGGCCCGTCTGCCTTTGTGTGGGAGTGAGGAGCGGAGGGCCATACATATGCTAATCACTGTTCCGGGATAGATCTGTCTGCCCTAGACCCTGTGGTTACAGAACACAGAGAATGTCTGTATGAAGATTAAACAGACAGACAGACACACGCACACAGGCACACATACATGGGCACACAGACAGACAGACAAACAGAGTGCAATGATTTAGTCTGGTGTGTGTTTGCGCACACATACACATGCACACACACCAGACTAAAGACTGACTTAATCTTAGTTTTTAGAATTGTGTTACACAGGCAGGATGTGGACGGTCTATTATCGATGACAATCAACTCAGCATGTTTTACTTGAGTTGTCTAAAGTGAGCAGTTATGCATTACAACTCTTTCCATGTTCTTCAAGCAGCTTAAATCCATAATAAGCGTTTAGTCAAATATATTTATCTATTCTCGAAAATGTTCCTCATGTTTTAGACGTGCATACTGTAAGATGGCTGTAGATGAGAATACCAACAAGGTCACAGAACCAGAACGTAATGCCCTCATCAACTCAAATCAGACCAAATGATAGCAGTGGCATTCTATACTCTTGCCTCAGCATGTAAACTAAACAGACCAACTTGAATGCCATTGTAAATCCATTGACATTCAGTATCCCTGCTGGGAAATCAAACAGGATTTTAAGTGGGGTGAGAATAATTTAACATGGGCTGTAGACTGTGAAAGTAAATTACCAGAGTATTATCTGGCACGACACATGGCACACAACCCCACAAAACACACAAGGCAGGCCGGGAAGTGAAAAAACTAAGTCGATGAAAGAGCCTTGAGATAAACATAGCTGGGAGCTCTGTGAACAAATCAAATCAAGTGTTATTGGTCACATACACATGGTTAGCAGATGTTAATGTGAGTGTAGTGAAATGCTTGTGCAAGATGCAGTAGATGGTATAGAGTACAGTGTACATACATATGAGATGAGTAATGTAGGGTATGTAAACATTATATAAAGTGGCATTGTTTAAAGTGACTAGTGATACATTTATTACATCAAATTTTTTATTATTAAAGTGGCTTGAGATTTGAGTCAGTACGTTGGCAGCAGCCACTCAATGTTAGTGATGTCTGATGGCCTTGCGATAGAAGCTGTTTTTCAGTCTCAGCTTTGATGCACCTGTACTGACCTCGCCTTCTGGATGATAGCGGGGTGAACAGGCAGTAGCTCGGGTGGTTGTTGTCCTTGATTATCTTTTTGGCCTTCCTGTGACATCAGGTGGTGTAGGTGTCCTTTGTGAGTGTTTTTGGTGAAAAGCCACATTTCTTCAGCCTCCTGAGGTTGAAGAGGCACTGTTGCGTCTTCTCCACCACGCTGTCTGTGTGGGTGGACCGTTTCAGTTTGTCTGTGATGTGTACGCCGAGGAACTTATAACTTTCCACCTTCTCCACTACTGTCCTGTCGATGTGGATAGGGGGGTGCTCCTGCTGTTTCCTGAAGTCCACGATCATCTCCTTTGTTTTGTTGCCGATATTTACCTGACACCACACTCAGAGGGCCCTCACCTCTTCCCTGTAGGCCATCTTGTCGTTGTTGGTAACCAGGCCTACCACTGTAGTGTCGTCTGCAAACTTGATGATTGAGTTGGAGGCGTGCATGGCCACGCAGTCATGGGTGAACAGGGAGTACAGGAGAGGGCTGAGAATGCACCCTTGTGGGGCCCCAGTGTTGAGGATCAGCGGGGTGGAGATGTTGTTTCCTACCCTCACCACCTGGGGGCAGCCCATCAGAAAGTCCAGGACCCAGTTGCACAGGGTGGGGTCGAGACCCAGGGTCTCAAGCTTAATGACGAGTTTGGAGGGTACTGTGGTGTTACATTTTTTTTTTTGACATTTTATTTAACTAGGCAAGTAAGTTAAGAACACATTCTTATTTTAAATGACGGCCTAGGAACTGTGGGTTAACTGCTTTGTTCATGGGCAGAACGACAGATTTTTACCTTGTCAGCTTGGGGATTCCAATGCTCTAACCACTAGGCTTCCTCCTGCCTAATGCTGAGCTGTAATCAATGAACAGCATTCTTACATAGGTATTCTTCTTGTCCAGATGGGTTAGGGCAGTGTACAGTGTGATTGCGTCGTATGTGGACCTATTGAGGCGGTAAGCAAATTGGAGTGGGTCAAGGGTGTCAGGTAGGGTGGAGGTGATATGGTCCTTGACTAGTCTCTCAAAGCACTTCATGATGACTGAAGTGAGTGCTTCGGGACGATAGTAGTTTAGCTCAGTTACCTTAGCTTTCTTGGGAACAGGAACAATGGTGGCTCTCTTGAAGCATGTGGGAACAGCAGACTGGGATAGGGATGGATTGAATATGTCCGTAAACACACCAGCCAGCTGGTCTGCGCATGCTCTGAAGACGCGGCTAGCGATGCCGTCTGGGCCGGCAGCCTTGCGAGGGTTAACACGTTTAAATGTTTTACTCACGCTGGCTGCGGTGAAGATGAGCCCGCAGGTTTTGGTAGCGTGCCGTGTCAGTGGCACTGTATTGTCCTCAAAGTGAGCAAAGAAGTTGTTTAGTTTGTCTGGCAGCAAGACGTCGGTGTCTGCGACGGGACTGGTTTTCTTTTTATAATCCGTGATTGACGGGGGGGGGGGGGATATACATGGCTGTGATTATAATCGAAGAGAATTCTCTTGGTAGATAATGCTGTCGGCATTTGATCGTAAGGAATTCTAGGTCAGGTGAACAAAAGGACTTGAGTTCCTGTATGTTGTTATGATTAACGAGTTAAGGTGTGATCATAAGGCATACACCCCCCGCCATTCTTCTTACCAGAGAGATGTTTGTTTCTGTCGGCACGGTGCATGAAGAAAACGGGTGGTTGTACCGACTCTGATAACGTATCTCGAGTGAGCCATGTTTCCGTGTAACATTCTCTGTTTCAATCTCTGAAGGCAACCCTTGCTCGAATTTCGTCTATCTTGTTGTCAAGAGACAGAACATTAGCGAGTAGTATACTTGGGAGGGGTGAGCGATGTGCCCGTCTACAGAGCCTGACCAGAAGACCGCTCCATCTGCCCCTTCTGTTGTGCTGTTGTTTTGGGTCGTCTACTGAGATCCAAACCATTGTCCTGGGTGGTGGTCCAAACAGAGGATCCACTTCGGGAAAGTTGTATTCCTGGTTGTAATGTTGGGAAGTTGACGTTGCTCTTATGGTCAATAGTTCTTCCCGGCTGTATGTAATAAGACTTAAGATTTCCTGGGGAAACAGTGTAAGAATTAATACATAAAAAAAAACAAAATAGTGCATAGTTTCCTAAGAATGTGAAGCGCGGCGACCAACTCTGTCGGCGCCTTTACACTGTTGCAGACACTTAATTTGTTATAAAAAAATAAACATTTCACTTGTTATTACAATGATGATGGAGATAAGTAGCCTATGGTGTAAGCATTGCTATGTTTTTGTACCCTTTTTACTATTTGCTGAAGGGCAGGCTTTAGTAGAACCGGAGAACTAGGCTAAAATGTTTTAATACCCATATTACTTAACATCTCAATATAACTTTTTGCAGTTAGCACTTAGCATTGGAAACATTCCTTTCACTATTCATTCAGCCCTCAATGTTTGGCTCTAGCATCAAACACCACAGCAATACCATAGTCATGTACAAAAACATATCTGCCATCCAGCATAGTGGCCTCTTTATTGGAGCACAAGCACCCGTTTAAACGGTTTGTCCTTTCTGAAGAGCAATGTGCCAGTAGCCATAATGCTTCACTAGTGTTCTTCATATTACATATCATAAAGTGGGTCTTTTGTGTCACGTTGTGCATTAAAGAGGATGTTTTGTTTTTCGACAAGGGTCAAACGTAAGGCAGTACGAGGACATTGACATTTAAGATTCTTCACTTTACTGTACTGACCACGACTCCTTGGAGGACCAATGTCACTGTTGATATGCATAATCAAGGGGATGTGCATCATGGTTGCATACATGTTTTTGAAACATCCTGTCTCTTTTTTTGCATATGTTTTACATAAGTTAACCATTTCATTATTTATGTAAAGGTTGCATTCTTGTAGACACTAGAGCACTTTTCTTTATCTGCTGTAGTGGAGAAAGAGCAGCCATTTCCCACAGACTTACCAGCTAGTATGTACAGTGCCTTGCGAAAGTATTCGGCCCCCTTGAACTTTGCGACCTTTTGCCACATTTCAGGCTTCAAACATAAAGATATAAAACTGTATTTTTTTGTGAAGAATCAACAACAAGTGGGACACAATCATGAAGTGGAACGACATTTATTGGATATTTCAAACTTTTTTAACAAATCAAAAACTGAAAGATTGGGCGTGCAAAATTATTCAGCCCCCTTAAGTTAATACTTTGTAGCGCCACCTTTTGCTGCGATTACAGCTGTAAGTCGCTTGGGGTATGTCTCTATCAGTTTTGCACATCGAGAGACTGACATTTTTTCCCATTCCTCCTTGCAAAACAGCTCGAGCTCAGTGAGGTTGGATGGAGAGCATTTGTGAACAGCAGTTTTCAGTTCTTTCCACAGATTCTCGATTGGATTCAGGTCTGGACTTTGACTTGGCCATTCTAACACCTGGATATGTTTATTTTTGAACCATTCCATTGTAGATTTTGCTTTATGTTTTGGATCATTGTCTTGTTGGAAGACAAATCTCCGTCCCAGTCTCAGGTCTTTTGCAGACTCCATCAGGTTTTCTTCCAGAATGGTCCTGTATTTGGCTCCATCCATCTTCCCATCAATTTGAACCATCTTCCCTGTCCCTGCTGAAGAAAAGCAGGCCCAAACCATGATGCTGCCACCACCATGTTTGACAGCGGGGATGGTGTGTTCAGCTGTGTTGCTTTTACGCCAAACATAACGTTTTGCATTGTTGCCAAAAAGTTCAATTTTGGTTTCATCTGACCAGAGCACCTTCTTCCACATGTTTGGTGTGTCTCCCAGGTGGCTTGTGGCAAACTTTAAACGACACTTTTTATGGATATCTTTAAGAAATGGCTTTCTTCTTGCCACTCTTCCATAAAGGCCAGATTTGTGCAATATACGACTGATTGTTGTCCTATGGACAGAGTCTCCCACCTCAGCTGTAGATCTCTGCAGTTCATCCAGAGTGATCATGGGCCTCTTGGCTGCATCTCTGATCAGTCTTCTCCTTGTATGAGCTGAAAGTTTAGAGGGACGGCCAGGTCTTGGTAGATTTGCAGTGGTCTGATACTCCTTCCATTTCAATATTATCGCTTGCACAGTGCTCCTTGGGATGTTTAAAGCTTGGGAAATATTTTTGTATCCAAATCCGGCTTTAAACTTCTTCACAACAGTATCTCGGACCTGCCTGGTGTGTTCCTTGTTCTTCATGATGCTCTCTGCGCTTTTAACGGACCTCTGAGACTATCACAGTGCAGGTGCATTTATACGGAGACTTGATTACACACAGGTGGATTGTATTTATCATCATTAGTCATTTAGGTCAACATTGGATCATTCAGAGATCCTCACTGAACTTCTGGAGAGAGTTTGCTGCACTGAAAGTAAAGGGGCTGAATAATTTTGCACGCCCAATTTTTCAGTTTTTGATTTGTTAAAAAAGTTTGAAATATCCAATAAATGTCGTTCCACTTCATGATTGTGTCCCACTTGTTGTTGATTCTTCACAAAAAAATACAGTTTTATATCTTTATGTTTGAAGCCTGAAATGTGGCAAAAGGTTGCAAAGTTCAAGGGGGGCGAATACTTTCGCAAGGCACTGTAGTATGTCAGTCACCAACCACAAAGTAGCCTTTGGCAGTCTGTCCTAATGTGGATTGTCATTAAAACGGTAAGGATACAACTTTAAGTAGTAGCTATCACACATGTTATTACTGTTTTGTGCTTCTGGTGAGATGCAGCCATCTTTATCCTGCAAATACAATTTTTGACTCGTTTGACTGTTTCCAGATGTGTGCATCTCTGGCGACGGTACAGGGGTGATGATTGCTGTCACCCACCTCTCTTGTCTCTCAGTCTTCCTGAATTCCATACAAATGATGGGGACTGATGTGGGTGTATTTGTTTATCCACTGCTTAGAGTATGCATATTTATATGTGTGTGTGTGTGTGTGTGATTCAGACATCTGGTCTGTGGATAGAGGAGGCTGGAGGGGAGCAGGGAAGCCCACACCAGCGGTCAGCTTCCTGGGGTAGTGCAGACCATCTGAAAGAGGTAGGTGCCACTCTCAACCTTCCTAGCAAATACAGCCTAGCCTGCACACTCTCTGCATGACCTATGTCCCTAGTCAAAACAACTGTACAGAGCGCTATCCTATTATTTGTAATCCAATACTGTAACCAATGTCAACACCATAACTCTCTGAGGAGTTGAGTGTTAGACCAGAATAGCTGGTCTGTCACAAAACATCCAGCGAGAGTTGTATTGTTGACATTATTGGATCTGCGCTGTATGTGCATAGTCAACTAAACTTCCAACAAGTTTTTGTCAGGGCTTTGAGGTTCAGCCATTACTTGAAATGTGTTTTATTTGTCAGGATACGAGGTTCAGTTAAATATTACTCTCCTGAAGGTTGGTTTCCGTGCGCGTAGCCTGGCTGAGTTAGTGGCTAGTTGGAGACCACATTGAGCTATTAGTTCTCTAGTGCTTCCAGACCACAGTCTTTATTTAACCTTCCTTTCCCTCTGTAGTCTAGTCCGTCGCATCTCGTTGGGCCTGGTTGTTTTGAGAGGGGGAGCAGGCACTGAACTTGTCTGCAGGGTGTAACAGCCATATCATTTCCCTCTCAGCTTGGCCTTGTTGATACTCTAGTGACAAGGATGAACCTTATCTAACTCCATAAAGGCCTAGTCCTCCTGCAAACAACCCATATATAAGCGTGTTACAGTCTGCTGGCTTTTGCTCAAGAGCAACACAGCAAAACAGTTGTATTGAGGCTTTTGAAGTGGACTGACTTACATAAGATATGCCTGTTGTTAGATGAGCGATAAACACTAAATGGATGGAATGTTCTCTCACTATGTTGAGATGTTTCTTTTTTTTCTTGACATGATTATGATGATATGCTATTGTATTGTATGTACATGTAGTAACATATTGCAACATATAGTACATGTTTCTAAAGATACTAATAATCTAAGTCGCCCATTGTAGCATATAAAAGTAGCAATAGGTACATTTGGATTTGACATATGGTCTTACATATTGTCAATGAAATGTATTATTTTAGCTGACCCAGTCATATGTAGCCAAAGGCCAAATCCTCTCACCCAACAGTGAGTGGTACTATACAGTAAGAAGGTGTATTAAAATCTTATCCTACAAGGTCCGGATTTTCTGTTCTTCCTGATAATGAATTGCACCCATCTGATGTCCCAGGTCTAAATCAGTCCCTGATTATAGGGGAACAAAAAAACACATTGGAACTCGCTTCAAGGTCCAGAGTTGAGTTTCAAGGCAGTAGAGTATCGCAACATTGTTTTGGGGGATTTTATATCGATACTGTTGACTCGAAGTATTGATTTAAAAAAGACAAGATAGTGTTAGCTAGCGTAGTCAGGTGTACCTGGCCCAAACCTCTAGTATTTATCATCCTATAGCTAGTTCTTCATTTTTTTCTTGGTTTTAAATGGTGAACCAACTTGTTTTGAGCACTTTTACCTCCAAAACGGATTTTGTCATGGGTTTCTCTTATCCGTCTGCAGCAGACATATTGTATCGCTCACCTAAGTATCGTGATAATATCATATTGTGAGATGCAGCCCTTTAATACTCTAAGCTTTACACTACCCTGTTCTTTCTCATCTTCAGAAACCTCATATGGATTGCCTTGTCACTATTGACTTTTGAGGTTGACCGATTATGATTTTTCAACGCCGATACTGATTATTGGAGGACCAAAAAAAGCTGATACTGATTAATCGGCTGATTTTAAATAAATTAAAAATTAAAAAATTACATTTGTTTTATTTATTTGTAATAATGACAATTACAACAATACTGAATGAACACTTATTTTAACTTAATATAATACATCAATAAAATCAATTTAGCCTCAAATAAATAAACAATGAAACATGATCAATTTGGTTTAAATAATGCAAAAACAAAGTATTGGAGAAGAAAGTAAAAGTGCAATATGTGCCATGTAAGAAAGCTAACGTTTAAGTTTCTTGCTCAGAACATGAGAACATATGAAAGCTGGTGGTTCCTTTTAACATGAGTCTTCAATATTCCCAGGTAAGAAGATTTAGGTTGTAGTTATTATAGGAATTATAGGACTTTCTCTCCAAACGATTTGTATTTCATATACCTTTGACTATTGGATGTTCTTATAGGCACTTTAGTATTGCCAGTGTAACAGTATAGCTTCCTTCCCTCTCCTCGCCGCTACCTGGGCACGAACCAGGAACACATCGACAACAGCCACCCTCGAAGCAGCGTTACCCATGCGTTACCCAAGTCTCAGAGCGAGTGACGTTTGAAACGCTATTAGCGCACACCCCGCTAACTAGCTAGCCATTTCACATCGGTTACACCAGCCTAATCTCGGGAGTTGATAGGCTTGAAGTCATAAAGCTACTGGCAAAACGCACAAAAGTGCTGTTTGATTGAATGCTTACGAGCCTGCTGGTGCCTACCATCACTCAGTCAGACTGTTCTATCAAATCATAGACTTAATTATAACATAATAACACACCGAAATACGAGCCGTAGGTCATTAATATGGTCGAATCCGGAAACTATCATTTCGAAAACAAAACGTTTATTCTTTCAGTGAAATACGGAACCGTTCTGTATTTTATCTAACGGCTGGCATCCCGAAGTCTAAATATTGCTGTTACATTGCACTACCTTCAATGTTATGTCATAATTACATACAATTCTGGCAAATCAGTTCCCAATGAGCCAGGCAGCCCAAACTGTTGCATATACCCTGACTGCGTGCAATGAACGCAAGAGAAGTGACACAATTTCACCTGGTTAATATTGCCTGCTAATCTTTCTTTTTTTTATTTTTTAAACTAGTAATATCATCAACCATGTATAGTTGTAACTAGTGATTATGATTGACTGATTGTTTTTACAAGATAAGTTTAATGCTAGCTAGCAACTTACCTTGGCTTCTTACTGCATTCGTGTAACAGGCAGGCTCCTCGTGAGGCAGGTGGTTAGAGCGTTGGACTAGTTAACCGTAAGGTTGCAAGATTGAATCCCTGAGCTGACAAGGTAAAAATCTGTCGTTCTGCCCCTGAACAAGGCAGTTAACCCACCGTTCCTAGGCCGTCATTGAAAATAAGAATGTGTCCTTAACTGACTTGCCTCGTTAAATAAAGATGTCAAAAAAATTCTAATTGGCAAAGTCGGCGTCCAAAAATACCGATTTCCATTTGTTATGAAAACTTGAAATCGGCCATTCCGATTAATCGGTCGACCTCTAATTGACTCCTATCATGTACTCTCAAAGCAAGTCAATCCAGGCTAACCACACTGTACTGTTATATAAAACCCTCTATGAATGACATGGTACTGTTCTATAATAACCTACATGGATATAATGGTACTGTTCTATAATAACCTACATAGATATAATGGTACTGTTCTATAATAACCTACATGGATATAATAGTACTGTTCTATAATAACCTACATGGATATAATAGTACTATTCTATAATAACCTACATGGATATAATGGTACTGTACTATAGTAACCTACATGGATATAATGGTACTGTTCTATAATAACCTACATGGATATAATGGTACTGTACTATAGTAACCTACATGGATATAATAGTACTGTTCTATAGTAACCTACATGGATATAATGGTACTGTTCTATAGTAACCTACATGGATATAATGGTACTGTTCTATAATAACCTACATGGATATAATGGTACTGTTCTATAATAACCTACATGGATATAATGGTACTGTTCTATAGTAACCTACATGGATATAATGGTACTGGTCTATAATAACCTACATGGATATAATGGTACTGTTCTATAGTAACCTACATGGATATAATGGTACTGTTCTATAATAACCTGTATGAATGACATGGTACTGTTCTATAATAACCTACATGGATATAATGGTACTATTCTATAGTAACCTACATGGATATAATGGTACTGTTCTATAGTAACCTACATGGATATAATGGTACTATTCTATAGTAACCTACATGGATATAATGGTACTGTTCTATAGTAACCTACATGGATATAATGGTACTGTTCTATAATAACCTACATGGATATAATGGTACTGTTCTATAGTAACCTACATGGATATAATAGTACTGTTCTATAATAACCTGTATGGATATAATGGTACTGTTCTATAATAACCTACATGGATAGAATGGTACTGTACTATAGTAACCTAAATGGATATAATGGTACTGTTCTATAGTAACCTACATGGATATAATGGTACTGTTCTATAGTAACCTGTATGGATGACATGATGCTGTACTATAATAACATGTATGAATGACTTGGTACTGTTCTATAATAACCTACATGGATGACATGATACTTTACTATAATAACCTGTATGAATGACATGGTACTGTTCTATAATAACCTACATGGATATAATGGTACTATTCTATAATAACCTACATGGATGACATGGTACTGTACTATAATAACCTACATGGATGACATGGTACTGTTCTATAGTAACCTACATGGATATAATGGTACTGTTCTATAATAACCTACATGGATATAATGGTACTGTTCTATAATAACCTACATGGATGTAATGGTACTGTTCTATAGTAACCTACATGGATATAATGGTACTGTTCTATAGTAACCTACATGGATATAATGGTACTGTTCTATAATAACCTGTATGGATGACATGATACTGTTCTATAGTAACCTACATGGATATAATGGTACTGTTCTATAGTAACCTACATGGATATAATGGTACTATTCTATAATAACCTGTATGGATGACATGCAGGGAAGGGCATCCTATAGAGTAGACATACTCTTTCTGTGTACTGTATAGCCAGGATTATAAGATCAGCATTAAAAGACCTCGCCTTAGTCTGCATTATAGAACTGATTATGTTATGATTATATAACCAGTACAGAAACATAATAACCCTTTGACTTCACTTATGATTATCCCTTACATATTGCTTTGTACCTTTTCTAAAGGCATATTCTATTGAATTATACCTCAAATATAGCCTGGTGGTCCAGTCTATTTGTGCTTTAGCCACCTCTCTGCCATGTATGGCATGAAACAATAGAAGTGTTGGCTACACAGCACATGCAGTACATTCAAGGCTACCTTGAATGTCCATTGAGAACCATTCATTTTCTCTGAGGTAAACCCACTGTCTTTCTCCAGCAGATTGCTAAACTCAGGCTGCAGCTCCAGCGCAGTAAACAGGTCAGCCGCCAGAGCAAAGACCGAGATCAACAGCTGGGACTACACACCAGCACCACATGCCATCCCCAGGTGAGTTATACCTTATTGCTGCCTCCCTGTGTCTGCCACCCAGATAACAGGGCAAGGTATGGTATCTACCCCAATGCTATATCCACAGTGGCAGTGTCACCATACCATGTACAACCTTAAATAAATGCAGTTCTTATTATGGATAATACTTGATTGTAAATGTATAGACTAGGGTTTTGGTAGCCTGGGTGCCAGGCTGTTTCTGCTTCAGGCAACATGTCCTTCCAAAACAACAATGTGGGTTTGCTGTAATGCAGAATTGTGCAGCACAATTCAAGCAATTGTTCAGGCATGTTTCCTGTCATATGAATGTAGTCAGACCTCTTGTGTTTTTATATATATATATATATATATATATATATATATATATATATATATATTACACACACACAGTGGGGCAAAAAAGTATTTAGTCAGCCACCAATTGTGCAAGTTCTCCCACTTAAAAAGATGAGAGAGGCCTGTAATTATCATCATAGGTACACTTCAACTATGACAGACAAAATGAGAAAGAAAAATCCAGAAAATCACATTGTAGGATTTTTAACCTTTTGTGACTAGGGGGCAGTATTTTCATTTTTGAAAAAAAAAAATGTTCCCGTAGTAAACAGGATATTTTGTCAGGACAAGATGCTAGAATATGCATATAATTGACAGCTTAGGATAGAAAACACTCTAAAGTTTCCAAAACTGTAAAAATATTGTCTGTGAGTATAACAGAACTGATGTTGCAGGCGAAAGCCTGAGAAAAATCCAATCCGGAAGTGCCTCATGTTTTGAAAGCGCTGCGTGTCCCTATTGAGCAGTGAATGGGCTATCAACCAGATTACTCTTTCTCCGTATTCCCGAAGGTGTCTACAGCATTGTGACATAGTTTTACGCATTTATGTTGAAGAATACCCGTAGGCGGCTACATTGCGCAAGTGGTCACCTGACACTCCCAGAGAGATTCTCGCGTAAAATACAGAGATAGCCATTACTCCAATCGGTCCTACTGAAAAACTAATTGTCCCGATGGATATATTATCGAATAGATATTTGAAAAACACCTTGAGGATTGATTATAAACAACGTTTGCCATGTTTCTGTCGATATTATGGAGCTAATTTGGAATATTTTTCGCCGTTTTCGTGACTGCCATTTCCGGCCAATTTCTCAGCCAAACGTGAAGAACAAACGGAGCTATTTCGCCTACAAAAATAATATTTTTGGAACTGGGAGTCTCGTGAGTGAAAACATCCGAAGCTCATCAAAGGTAAACGATTTAATTTGATTGCTTTTCTGATTTTCGTGACCAAGTTACAGTGCCTTGCGAAAGTATTCGGCCCCCTTGAACTTTGCGACCTTTTGCCACATTTCAGGCTTCAAACATAAAGATATAAAACTGTATTTTTTGTGAAGAATCAACAAGTGGGACACAATCATGAAGTGGAACGACATTTATTGGATATTTCAAACTTTTTTAACAAATCAAAAACTGAAAAATTGGGTGTGCAAAATTATTCCGCCACTTTACTTTCAGTGCAGCAAACTCTCTCCAGAAGTTCAGTGAGGATCTCTGAATGATCCAATGTTGACCTAAATGACTAATGATGATAAATACAATCCACCTGTGTGTAATCAAGTCTCCGTATAAATGCACCTGCACTGTGATAGTCTCAGAGGTCCGTTAAAAGCGCAGAGAGCATCATGAAGAACAAGGAACACACCAGGCAGGTCCGAGATACTGTTGTGAAGAAGTTTAAAGCCGGATTTGGATACAAAAATATTTCCCAAGCTTTAAACATCCCAAGGAGCACTGTGCAAGCGATAATATTGAAATGGAAGGAGTATTAGACCACTGCAAATCTACCAAGACCTGGCCGTCCCTCTAAACTTTCAGCTCATACAAGGAGAAGACTGATCAGAGATGCAGCCAAGAGGCCCATGATCACTCTGGATGAACTGCAGAGATCTACAGCTGGGGTGGGAGACTCTGTCCATAGGACAACAATCAGTCGTATATTGCACAAATCTGGCCTTTATGGAAGAGTGGCAAGAAGAAAGCCATTTCTTAAAGATATCCAAAAAAAGTGTTGTTTAAAGTTTGCCACAAGCCACCTGGGAGACACACCAAACATGTGGAAGAAGGTGCTCTGGTCAGATGAAACCAAAATTGAACTTTTTGGCAACAATGCAAAACGTTATGTTTGGCGTAAAAGCAACACAGCTGAACACACCATCCCCACTGTCAAACATGGTGGTGGCAGCATCATGGTTTGGGCCTGCTTTTCTTCAGCAGGGACAGGGAAGATGGTTCAAATTGATGGGAAGATGGATGGAGCCAAATACAGGACCATTCTGGAAGAAACTCCATCAGGTTCTGCAAAAGACCTGAGACTGGGACGGAGATTTGTCTTCCAACAAGACAATGATCCAAAACATAAAGCAAAATCTACAATGGAATGGTTCAAAAATAAACATATCCAGGTGTTAGAATGGCCAAGTCAAAGTCCAGACCTGAATCCAATCGAGAATCTGTGGAAAGAACTGAAAACTGCTGTTCACAAATGCTCTCCATCCAACCTCACTGAGCTCGAGCTGTTTTGCAAGGAGGAATGGGAAAAAATGTCAGTCTCTCGATGTGCAAAACTGATAGAGACATACCCCAAGCGACTTACAGCTGTAATCGCAGCAAAAGGTGGCGCTACAAAGTATTAACTTAAGGGGGCTGAATAATTTTGCACGCCCAATTTTTCAGTTTTTGATTTGTTAAAAAAGTTTGAAATATCCAATAAAAGTCGTTCCACTTCATGATTGTGTCCCACTTGTTGTTGATTCTTCACAAAAAAATACAGTTTTATATCTTTATGTTTGAAGCTTGAAATGTGGCAAAAGGTCGCAAAGTTCAAGGGGGCCGAATACTTTCGCAAGGCACTGTACCTGCTGCTAGCTGGACAAAATTCTATGCTAGGCTATCGATAAACTTATACAAATGCTTGTCTAGCTTTGGCTGTAAAGCCTATTTTAAAAATCTGAGATGACAGGGTGATTAACAAAAGGCTAAGCTGTGTCTCAATATATTTAACTTGTGATTTTCATGAATAGGAATATTTTCTAGTAATATTTATGTCCGTTGCGTTATGCTAATTAGTGTCAGATGATGACAACGGTCCCCTTCACAGGATGGAGTGTCACTAGAGGTTAATGAATTTATTTGCAAATGATATATATATATATGTGTGTTCAAATTTGTTGGCACCCTTACAGCTCATTGAAATATTGCTCAATTCCTCCTGAAAAGTGATGAAATTAAAGCTATTTTATCATATATACCAGCATGCCTTCTGGTATGTCATAGAATAAAGCAAAGAAGCTGTGAAAAGAGATTAATTATTGCCTTTTCTACAAAGATAAACTAAAATGGCCTGGACACATTTGTTGGTACCCCTTAGAAAAGATAATAAATAATTGGATTATAGTGATATTTTAAAATAATTTGTTTCTTTTATTAGTATCACGCGTCTCCAATCTTGTAATTAGTCATTCTGCCTATTTAAATGGAGAAAAGTAGTCAATGTGCTGTTTGGTATCATTGTGTGCACCACACTTAACATGGACCAGAGAAAGCAAAGGAGATCAGAAAGAAAATAGACCAGCATGGTAAAGGTAAAACCTACAAGACCATCTCCAAGCAGCTTGATGTTCCTGTGACAACAGTTGCAAATATTAAGAAGTTTAAGGTCCAGGGAACTGTAGCCAACCTCCCTGGGTGCGGCCGCAAGAGGAAAATCAACCCCAGATTGAACAGAAGGAGAGCGCAAATGGTAGAAAAAGAACCAAGGATAACTGCCAAAGAGATACAAGCTGAGCTCTAAGGTGAAGGTACTTCAGTTTCTGATCGCACCATCCGTCGCTTTTTGAGCGAAAGTGGGCTCCATGAAAGAAGACCCAGGAGGACTCCACTTTTGAAAGAAAAACATAAAAAGCAAGACTGGAATTTGCTAAAATGCATAGTGACAAGCCACAATCCTTCTGGGAGAATGTCCTTTGGACAGATGAGTCAAAACTGGAGCTTTTTGGCAAGTCACATCAGCTCTATGTTCACAGACAAAAATATAAAGCTTTCAAAGAGAAGAACACCATACCTACAGTAAAACATGGAGGAGACTTGTTTATGTTTTGGGGCTGCTTTGCTGCGCCTGGCACAGGGTGCCTTGAATCTGTGCAGGGTACAATGACATCACAAGACTATCAAGGCATTCTGGAGCGAAATGTACTGCCCAGTGTCAAGAAGCTCTGTCTCAGTCGCAGGTCATGGGTCCTCCAACAGGATTGTGACCCAAAACACACAGCTAAAAGCACCCAAGAATGGATAAGAACTACAAACTACAAACTACCTGTTGACAGGTGCAGAAGTCTCATTTTTTAAATTATTTTTTTATTTCACCTTTATTTAACCAGGTAGGCAAGTTGAGAACAAGTTCTCATTTACAATTGCGACCTGGCACTCATTGAGAGCTATAGAGCAATTACTTTTGTCAGTTTCAATTAGAAAATTGTGTATTCATTGTTTTTTGTGGAGGGGTACCAACAAATTTGAGCATGTCTGCATATATATATATATATAGCGTGTGTGTGTGTGTGTGTGTGTGTGTGTGTGTGTGTGTGTGTGTGTGTGTGTGTGTGTGTGTGTGTGTGTTTTATGAAGTGTTTTATTTAAAGAGCTCTAGTCCCTATTCTGACCAGAGACGGAGATGAGGAAGAGGAGGAGACATGTCTGGGCATTCCCAGTTCCCAGTACTTTCTGTGTTTGTGGTTCATTCATTAACAGACACTGAGCAACTGTAAACAAAGCACTGGGAAAAATAACATAACTTTAACATGGCATGACTTTCACCGGTGGTAGATCACAATCTAGCCTATATTATTGTTGACCTCACTTTGTCATTTAACTTAAATTTTAACCTCACATAAATCACATTCTATAGCGATACCATACACTAAAATACTGGGGAGAGCATACAATTGACAATATGTCTTTTTTAAAATGATCATAGAAAAGCTACAAAACATTTCTACCACTTAACAAAATATAGCTGAACCCTTGGTTTGCCATGTTTTCCAGAATAAGGTGGTTTCCACAGCCCTGTCGAACATCCCAGTGCCAAAGTCCCTCATATCGAGAGTGCCTAGCAGTGTGGAGGGCATCAACCACGAGCTGGAGAATGTGTTCATCAGAGAGGACTGGAAGCAGGGAATACAGGTGGACACACACACACTGTATTCACACACGGATTTAAATTGCTGAGAGTTGAGTAGAGCTGTAAATTGTGTGTGAAGTAGGGCAGTAAACCTTGACAGGTTAGCAAAATGGGTCTCCCTGAAGCGTGTGCGTGAGTGCCCGCACGCACCCACACACACACATATTTATGACCTGCAGCGCAGCAAGTCTTCCTCTGCTCAGAATCAGCTGTACCCTACAGCACAAGCAGAAGGGCTCTGAACATTTTCATACAGTATCATACATTATCATCTGCTCTGGTAATCGCTTTTCTGCTTGTCATTCAAATACGTCCACACATACTGGAGTTTACGCGCAGTGTGATAATACTGAAATTAACTGAATGCATTGAATTAACTTATGTATGATAATCAATAACTGTGAATTATATAGTGCCCTGCTGTGGTTCTCGCACTCCTCTCATCCCTTCATCCTGTCCCTCCATCCCCACCTCTGACCTTTCAGGCTTTGGACGTGTTGGATGGCCGCCGCGCCCCCTTTCAGCCTCATCGCTACGGCAATGGCGGTGACACACGTGACACGGACACCCAGGCCCCCTCTAGTGGCGGTTCCAGCCCCTGGGCCTGCCCCTTCACTCCTGACCCCCTCCACTCCCCAGAAGGCAGCCCCTGCTCTGCAGAAGAGCTTGACAAAGGTACTCCATTCAGATGTATTTTTTGGCTTGCATGATCTATTACTGTAGTTCAAGGCACACATTCAACAGTCTCCAGCCATTGCATGTCTCAGGAGCAGAGTATGTGAGCGTAGTTGAGCGGTTGGAAATCCCGCTCACCGCTCCAGCGCTCCATGTCTTTTCCAGCCGCTCCGCTAACAACCGTTCTACGCTCACGGGGAAAAAAACTCCAGTTCCAAATTCGCGCCGTTCATAAAAATCACAATTTAACCAACACCCATCTATTTTTGTGATGAACTGGACCTACCAATTAGTGTTGAAACCAAACCATATGGATTTGAATGTTAAACAGCATATAAAGACTCTAAATAGGTCAGGAGCCTAAGAAGGAACAAAAATGAATTATTTAGGCTATATTATTTCCAGGCTATAGCCTACAAAGAAGTACGTTGTGAAGCATTTGCGAATTCGACACGATAGGCTGGTAGGGACATAAAGCGCACAGCATTTAAACAACATTTTGTTGTATTAAGTCATTATAGTCTGTAAATTGTGCATTTAGGCTGTGACTTACTTCGAATGAAATGCAAATTAAAGGAAAAAGGACTTGTTAGTGCTTTGGAATTCATTTTTAGAAACACGAGTTTGGCCAGTCTGTGGGTTCAGACTCATGCGATGGTGTCTGGAGAGCCAGCTGGCTGGCAGCGGAGTATATCCTCTCCACACTTGCAGAGCCACTGGGGATGCTAAACACTCTTTTGGCCAAGCTGGGCAGAGATGCAGAGTTGTTTTTTAATGTATTTTTATAGGTAGGCCTAAAGGTTTTTAGGCGAAATAACCCAATCAAAACGGAAAGCTCCTTGAACGTGGGAATATGCCAGGCCTATTGGGCCAAAATCAATGATGGCCTATTGTGTAGATAATAGAACAAAAATGAACGAAATTTTTAAAATATCTGATTTTCAGTTTAGAAATACTTTCTACAATGATGCACTTTCTTTTAGCATGTGCATGTAGTAAGTACACATCATACTTTTGGGATAAGTGTCTTTTCAGATTCCACAATGATTCTTTAGTTGTGGACACAACAGCACTACACTCCTTCTCTTGCTATTGGTCCTCATCTTTGTAAGTCACCTTGATTTAGCACTTGTGTGTTCTATCAGTTTCTTTATGAAAATATTTAGTGAACTCCATGACAGTAGCTGAAGCATGGGGTTATTAGCAGCATACAAGTAGACTATAAATGCATGCAGGGGCGGGCATGCCCTGAGCTCGTGAAGTGAGCGCTACTGGAGTGAAATTGGAGCGGGCGAGAAGGCCAGTGCTCCAGCCTTTGGGGAATCTTGCTCCACGCTCCAATCAAATTGGGCATGCTCCGCTCACATACTCTGCTCAGGAGCCTAGTGATCAGGATTCGGTTAATGATAAATGGCTCACGCTATATTAATACTGTGCCGTATTATGTGAATCACATTGTCTTCTACAGGCAACAGCTCTCTAACACACGTTCCCTTATAGGAACATAAGATCACCACACTGACCTGCTTACATGTTTCATTCTGTTTTCAGACAGCGGCTGCGGCTCTCCCCTTCCCAAGTTTGCCACCTCTCCCAAACCCAACAACAGCTACATGTTCAAACGGGAGCCTCCGGAGGGGTGTGAGAGGGTCAAAGTGTTTGAAGAGATGGTGTAAGTCTGAAAATTGGTCTGATAGTGTCCTTATGCTACTGTACAGATGTAGGATCTTCATTTAGTTCTCCTGCAACAGAATGATCAAATTAAGATCCTACATCTGTAGGACTCTCTCACTGTAGGTGTTTCATATACACACTTTGGTATGTGATGATACAAAGATGAAGACATTCTCCCTCACTTTTCCTCCCCAGGTCTGGTGTCTCCAGAGGCTTCCCTCTTTTTTCATGCCCAGACAAAAACAAGGTGAACTTCATCCCCAGGGGCTCCGCCTTCTGTCCCGTCAAACTCCTCTGCTCCTCCCACTTCACCACAACCTCGCCCAGCCCTGGTCTCCATGCAAGAAGCAGCACATGGCCCGAGGACGCCATGACACCCGCTAGTTTCACTACTCTGGCCTCCACTAACTGGAGCTCGTCTATAGGCACAGACATGGTCAGTAGCTCAGACACAGGCGTAGGCACCAACACAAGCACAGAGAACAGCACAGACAGTCTGAGCCCAGACACTAACACAGACACGGGTGAACTGACAAGCACAGCAGTGGTCCCAGGTGGTCTGTCTACAGATCCCTGCTCCACTACACACATCCTTCTTACCAGCTAGTTCTCAGGTACAGTCCAGCTTATGAGCATTAGCCTGGTCCCAGATCAGTTTGAGCTGTCTTGCTAACTCCTATGGTCGCAATGACCATAGTAGGTAGCAAAACAGCACAACAGATCTGGAACCAGGCTAGCTGAGTATGGCTCTTTAATGCAACATTAGCCAGCAAGGAGGGCCTATCCTTACTAACCTAGCCTTCTCTTCTGAAAGGTGTGGCAGGCAAAATCCTCCAGAAAGACTTGTTTTCTTTTCAGAGGGTAGATTCGATTGTTTCATATATTGTGTTCTTTAGCAATCATCAGCTTTATCAAAAATCAATTCAAGAAATTGAGAAAAAAAAAGGGAATTAAGCAATGGGCAAGAGAAACATATTTTATTGAATTTTGAAAATGTTTATCTAACCAGCTTATTTAGCTGTTCTGTGTTGCTAGCCAATATTACAGCATGGATAAGCTTTTTAATATAAAATAAATATCATGCCTGTTTATATTAAAAACCCTATTGGGATGTCCTACAGTTACAATACAATGGTCCACTTTTTCCTGAATGTTTACATTTATTTCAGGTCTCAATCCAGTTTTAAAGACGATCTGAAAGTGACCACACAGCCAGCTACAAAGCACAATGTCCCCACATAGCCTTCTTTCAGGTCCCCTGAATAACCAATCAACTCAGGTCATTTGGAATGTACTACGACTCATGCATGAACTTTGACGTTGTCTTTTATGGTTCATTCATGACATTACTCCTAAGACATTCCATAGTCTTTAGACAAGTGCTGATTCTAATCTTTCAACACGACATATTAAAGGATTGCCATCGATAGAAATAACTTTGTGCATTGGAAATCTGTAAAGATAGTTTCAAGTGCTTAAAGAGACATTCCAGAGGTTATTATATTGTAGCTCCAAGATATCAGCAGTATTACCTTTCAGAGCCTGTTCAATCTCCCTAGTGATGAAATTGATAAATATGAGCTATGACATTTTACCAATAAAATTGATCAAAATAAGGCCTAGATTCAATCGGATTAAGTGTTGACCAGCGTTGTCTTGAGTTTTGGCGGCGTCAGGTGTTACTGCGTTGGAGCTGTCAAATCGGTGAACAAATGCTCCTGTGATCATTGTCACGAAGCCATACTCGTCTCACTCGCGATAGAAGTTCAGAAAGAGAAAGTGTAGGCTATATAGAAATAATGATGCTCAAATTGGAAATCACTAAACAAAATAATGAGCATTTCTATCAGCCTAATCGAGGTTTAGATTACATCTCACAATCCAGTGTTCGAACTTGTAAACAAGGCTACATGGGATTTCTCTCAATGCGTCTCCATGCAGCCAATGGCAATGTCCGCTTTAGGTATAACGCCGGGAGCCGCTTGTGGATTTGACAGCTCTAATGCGGGTGTTGGCTAGTGCGCATCTGATAGAATCTAGCCCTAAAAAAAAATGTTAAGCATCAACAACAACAAAAAATAGCAAAGCCGAAAGTTTTTAAAAAACTAAATAGATAAGCAATCACACACTTATAATTCTGTCAATCAGAATTAACATTGAGGCTAATGAGATTTTCAAAGCACTTAATTCGTGCAATTCCACAGATCTGTTAAAAATAAACTGAGTATCTTAGTGTTGATTTGACGTTCAGTATGGAGTAAAAATTTTCATGAAACTGTACAAGGGCTGGATTCAATCCTTGTCGCGGAAGTAGCGCGGGAACGTCGCCTTTAAATATAAATCGAGCTATAACGTGGACCTCCCCCGATTAAATCCAGTCCATTACGTTAAAACCCCTCGGCTTTAATATAAAAAAATATTTTAAGTAACAACAGGCAAAACCAACATATGCAACACAATCCACTCAAACCTGATGTATATTTTGTCAGTAAAGATGAACGCTGCTCGAATCATACTAACATATTATTTTCAAAGTTCAGCAAGGCTTGCCATGTTCGGCACTAATATTTCATGCCTGTGTATTTGTTTTATATGTAGTCCTTGTTTTTACAATAAAGTAAGCAATAAAATTACACTTGACGCTTGTCTCAATTATTTTTTAAAGCACTAGCTTCACATTATTTTAGATGTTAGTATATTAAGCCCAGGCTTCAACAAGACAGGATTTGGAAGGCTGGTCACGTGAGACTAGGCGCTCGATTCAATCCATATCGCCGAAGTTCAGCACTATAGCACAAATGTATTTAAAGGCAATGTTCCTGCGTTCGATCTCAATCAGAAATGTTATTTTAAGCATGCTATAGCGCTGAACATCTGCGATACGGATTGAATTGAGCCCTAGATCCCCTTAACCTGGCTTATTAGTTTCATGGTTCAGAGGAAGCCTACAGTGACAGCATATGCTTCAGGGATTCATAGAGAATGCACACATCCCACTATCTATTCAAAGCTAATTAACCAGAGGAAGAATAGTCTTGTGGTAGTTGTAACCTGACAGAGGAACAGCATAGCTTTGCAGCATTCAAATAAAGCAACAATACATAAGATAACAGGAATAAACAAGGCTTTAATGTAGATAAGGGCAATAGTTTAATTCTAATAAGTTAGTCTCATTTAGCAAAATTTTTACTGACAATCAAAATGCACGCTTCTTCAGCACTCAACAATTAATCAAATGTAAATCTCATTCTCTAATCATTGTTTACACACTTAAAACCAGTCACCAATTACAACATATGTATTCTCGCCCTTCCACAGGTTGCTCTCCAAGCAATATAATACAGATTGTGTACTTGAAAAGGTGCATCTAGTTAATAAATGTACACCTAGGCTGGGATTCAATCTGAGGCGTGCTATAGAACAGACTAAGGTCATTTACGCTTGAGCCGACATGTGCAGTGGTTACCGTGAATAGGATTTCCGCAAACGTCTGAGAAAATGTCTTTAAAAAGGTACATTGTCGGCTGTCTAGTGCTTAAATTTACTCCAGGGCATCTCAAATCAAATGTTAGATATGTTACTGTCAACAGTAACATATTGTGAGTACAATCACGACTAAATAAGGAATACACAACATGCAATAAATGTATGATCTATCAGATAAAACTGATACTTATTTGACCCTTTTATACTGATTTTTCTATTGTTGAGATGGGTGTAAAGGCCTCATTGTCACCACCAGAAGGCTTACAGGTATACCCGAATGACAAGGCAATAATTCTGAAAAATCTTGACTCCTTCGTACATATTTTGGTTGTTGAAAGCATCTACCCTCTGACAACTTAACGTATAAACATTGATAAATCATGTCAAACATAAAAAGACAACATTTGTTTTCTTTTGGAATTCATGATTTCAAGCTCAATTGATTGATGCAGTAAATGCATCCTTAACAGCTGGTCCAGGGTAAATTTGTTGTTTAACTCAATGGTAAGGAGTAGGACAGGGGTTGAGAGATGACCCTAGAACAGATGTTAACAACAAAATAACCATAACCTTGTTGTGCATTATGCTAACTTATAGCGTAGGATCCCTAGACGTGAATCAGG